>NC_090034.1:28599874-28839874 GCF_037176765.1 Anolis sagrei | reverse complement strand
AAGTGAGCTACAACTCCTATAATTCAAGGTCACTTTGTATTTCTCATTGATCACGGGGAATCTGTGGTCATGAGGGTTCTCCATTGCTGGTGGAGGTCACAGTGCTCTGTCTTGATGCAGAGTGAACTACAACTTCATGTTGAGTCAGTCCCGCAAACCCCTCCAGTATGTTCAGTTGCTGATCAATTCTCTGTTGCTGTACACCAGGGGTCCACAAACTTTTTAAGCAGAGGGTCACAGTCCCTCAAACTGTTGGAGGGCCAGATTATAATTTGAAAAATAAAACATGAATTCTTGTGCACGTGTACATATCTTATTTGTAGTGTAATAAACACTTAAAAACAATACAATAATTAAAATGAGGAACAATGTTAACAAATATAAACTTATTAGTATTTCAATAGGAAATGTGGGCCTGCTTTTGGCTGATGAGATAGGATTGTTGTTGTTATGTGCTTTCAAGTCGTTTCAGACTTAGGTTGACCCTGAGCGAGGGCCGGGTAAATGACCTTGGAGGGCCGCATCCGGCCCCCGGGCCTTAGTTTGAGGACCCCTGCTGTACACCATAGAAAATAGTAAGAAAAGGGTTATAGGAGAGGCATTGGGAGGGATCAATTATTTATTATTTATTTCCGGTGTTTCTATCTCGTCTCTTCTCTACCACCGAAGGGGGACTCAGGACGGCTTACATATAGTAGTGATGCAATGCCGCTACATAACAATTATAATAGTAAAATCACAATTAAATACAAACAGCAATCATTAAAACAGTAAATACATAAAACCATAAAACAGTATCGCAATATCATCAGCCGTAACTTCATTCCAGTCCATATCCAGCTACAGTGCTCCTTATGTCTATTGTCCGAAAGCCTGGTCCCAAAACCATGATTTTAATTTTTTTCTGAAGGCCAAGAGGGATGGGTCGATCTTATCTCATTAGGGAGTGCATTCCATAGGCGGGGGGCCACGGCTGATCATGCAAATTCCATACTAATGGAGAGAGTCAGAAAAACTGGGATGATTGTGCTGGAGGAAACACATGAAATCTAGGATGAAATGGTCCCCATATGAAAGTCTTCACTTTGGTGGTTGGCAATATAGTGTTTGTGAAGGACGTTGACAGGACTTGGGCTACATGTTAATGGTGCTCACTACAACCTGCAATGTCATTGAAGGGAGGGCCACTGGTATCTCCTGAGCAGTGGGAGCTATAGCTGTTTGTGGAGGCAGGAGCTTGTCTGTGTAAGTGGACACCCCAGCCACACACACATACATACTTATTTTCATTTTGTGTGTGTGTATAAATCTTTATCATCCCTATAGTATAATATATATTATATACTAGCTTTACCCGCCACGCGTTGCTGTGGCCAACCTTCTCTCCCTCTTTCTCTCCTTCTTTCGGTCCTTCCTTCATTTCCTTTTCTTCTTTCCTTTCTTCCTTCTCTACCTGTTTACTTCCTTCCTTAGTTTTTTGCTCCCACCCTTCCTTCTCTTTATTTCTTTCCTTCCTTCCCTCTTTCTCTCCTTTCTCTTCTTCCTTTGCTCCGTCTTTCCTCCCTTCCCTTTTTTCTTTCCTTCTCTCCTCCTTCCTTCTCTTCCTCTTTCCTTCCTCCTCCCTTTTAATTTTGCTTCCTCTTTCTCTCCTTTCTTCCCTCTCTATCTCTTTCCTTCCTTCCTTCGCTCTTGACTTCCAGTCTTCCTTTTCTTTCTTTCTTTTCTTTCCTCCCTTTCTCTTCTTCCCTCACTTTTTTCCTCTCTTCCCCTTCCCAAATTCCCCTTCCTTCCTTCCTTCCTTCCTTCCTTTTGACACCTTCCCTTCCCCTTCCCTTTCTTCTTTTTGTCTATCTTTCTTTCCTTTCCTCCTTCCTTCCTTTCTCTCTTCTTTCCCATCCTCCTTCTCTCTCTGTATTCTTTCTTTCCTACCTTTCTTCTTTCATATACCTTCTCAACTTCTCCTTCCTTCCTTCATACACCTTCCCTCCCTCCCTCCCTCCCTTCCTTCCTTCCTTCCTTCCTTCCTTCCTTCCTTCCTTTTGACACCTTCCCTTCCCCTTCCCTTTCTTCTTTTTGTCTATCTTTCTTTCCTTTCCTCCTTCCTTCCTTTCTCTCTTCTTTCCCATCCTCCTTCTCTCTCTGTATTCTTTCTTTCCTACCTTTCTTCTTTCATATACCTTCTCAACTTCTCCTTCCTTCCTTCATACACCTTCCCTCCCTCCCTCCCTCCCTCCCTTCCTTCCTTCCTTCCTTCCTTCCTTCCTTCCTTCCTTTTGACACCTTCCCTTCCCCTTCCCTTTCTTCTTTTTGTCTATCTTTCTTTCCTTTCCTCCTTCCTTCCTTTCTCCCTTCTTTCCCATCCTCCTTCTCTCCCTTTCTTCTTTCTTTCCTTCCTTTATTCTTTCATATATCTTCTCAACTTCTCCTTCCTTACTTCCTTCATACACCTTCCCTTCCCTCCTTTCTTCTTCCTTCCTTCCTTCCTTCCTTCTTTTCTCCCTTCTTTCCCATCCTCCTTCTCTCCCTTTCTTCTTTCTTTTCTTCCTTTCTTGTTTCATATACCTTCTCAACTTCTCCTTCCTTCCTTCCTTCCTTCCTTCCTTCCTTCCTTCCTTCCTTCCTTCACCTTCCCTTCCCCTTCCCACTTTTCTTCTTTCTTTCCTTCTTTCCTTCTTTCCTTCTTTCCTTCTTTCCTTCTTTCCTTCCTTGCTATTTACACCCCTCCCCCTCATTTCCGTCCTTCCTTCCAACTCCCGCTTCCTTCCCTCCTTCCCCTTCCTCACCAATGGCGGAGCCAGACGGCGGTGTGAGGGGGCGGCCAGGGCTGGGCGTTGCGGTGGCCGATGGGCTATCCTCGGCAGAGCCAGGCCGCGGCCTCTCCCGGCCGGGCCAGGAAGGTGCGCAGCGGGGGCCTCCCGGGCAGTCTCCGCTGGTCGCGCAGCATCCTGGCCCCCAGCGAGCACAGCCGGCTGAGCTCCAACTCCCAGGCCAGGGCTTCAGCGTCAGTGGGTAGGCCGCATTCTAGAACTACAGTTCCCAGGGTGCATTGCGTGTGTACTTCCTCCCCTGGGCACTTCGCATGCTCAGTTGGTTTTTGTAATTGTGAGTTTGTTGAAATGTTGTTTGGAATTTTGATGAGTGTTTGCATACCTTGTGGGTTGAGGTATGTGCACGGCAAATTTGGTGAGTTTTCGTCGGGGTTTTTTCGCATTTTGCTGTCCCGTTGAACGCCCCTTCCCTTTTTATATATATAGATTGTAATATAATATAATATAATTTATAATATGTATAATAATCCCTATAATATAATTCCCTTTCCCCGACCAGAATAATAATAATAATAATAATAATAATAATAATAATAATAATAATTGCAAAAGACAAAGAGGGAATACCGTAAAAACACAATCCAGAGCAGAAGAGAAACCTGGCGAAAGAAGGCTCTCCATGGACAGTTCCTGGGAAAAATTGAGAGCCAAATTGACAAAGAAAAAACATGGCTGTGGCTCACAAATGGAACTCTGAAAAAGGAGACGACGGAGGGCCTGATTCTGGCAGCCCAAGAACAAGCCATTAGAACAAATGCCATCAAAACCAGAATTGAAAAGTCGATGACAGGTCCCAAATGTAGACTCTGCAAGGAAGCAGATGAAACAATAGATCACATCCTGAGCTGCTACAAGAAGATTGCGCAGACAGACTACAAGCAGAGGCACATCACAGTTGCTCAGATGATTCATTGGAACTTGTGCCACAAATTACATCTGCCTGCAACAAAGAACTGGTGGGATCACAAGCCCAAAAAGGTTACAGGGAATGAACACGTCAAGCTACTCTGGGACTTCCGGATTCAGACAGACAGACTTTTGGAGCACAATACTCCTGACCTAACAACCGTGTTAAAAAACAAAGTATGCATTGTCGATGTTGCAATCCCAGGTGACAGCAGGATTGAAGAGAAACAACTGGAAAAGCTGACATGATATGATAATTTAAAGATCGAGCTGCAAAGACTCTGGCACAAGCCAGTCAAGGTGCAGTGCCTAAAGACCTTGGCTTGCACTTAAACACAATCGGCGCTGACAAGATTATCATCTGCCAGCTGCAGAAGCCACCTTACTGGGATCTGCAAGCATTATTTGCCGATACATCACACAGTCCTAGACACTTGGGAAGTGTCCAACGTGTGATACTTCTGCTCAGCTGCAGTTACACAATAGATTCCAAATTCTCACACAGCTATCACTTGACCAAGAAACACAACACATTGGGGAAGACCAGAATGGCTTAGATACTGATCAGTGGCTCGTCCTTGATCAGTGTGCAGGGGATAGTCCTGACTGGGACAACACTTCACAACATTCACACTTACACAATCGTGCAGGTGTACCATCCCCAACCTACACAATGCACACCAACAGGATCACTTTTCTGGGGACCTACACACTACACTGCGCAAAAGGGGCCCTGTCAATCCTGAAAGTAAACAGGTCTTGGTAGTAGGTGAACGCTTTGGCTTCCTTGACCATGGCCTGCTTTTCCAGGAGGATGGCCTACTGGTAAGGGATGGGGTGCATCTCACACAAGTAGGAAAACACCTTTTTGCTCACAGACTCGCAAACCTCATTAGGCACACTTTAAACTAGGTCCACCGGGGGAGGGGGACAACAGTCTTGTGAACACTACTTTACCCACAATGTCAGGGAACCTCCAGAAGGCTAAACGGAGGGCTGCACAAACACAATGAGGACCAAGAACCAAAAGCACAATAATCCCAATTAAACTGCTCGGGGGAAGATCTCAGGGGCTCACATGTCTTTACACTAATACACAGAGCATGGGAAATAAACATGACAAACTCCAACTTTTAGCACAACACCACAAATATGATATTATAGGCATCACTGAAACCTGGTGGGATGACTCCTATCGCTGGAATGTAAACATCGAGGGCTATAATCTCTTTCACAGAAACCGAACAAAGGGGAGAGGAGGTGGAGTAGCCTTATATGTCAAAAGCTGTTATGCTGCAGAAGAGATGCAAGAGAGCAATCCGGGAAACCAGCTTGAAAGCATCTGGATAAGAATCAAAACGATCTTGACAGATTAAAGAGATGGGCCAAAACTAACAAAATGAAGTTCAACAGAGACAAATGCAAGATACTCCACTTAGGCAGAAAAAACAAAATGCAAAGATACAGAATGGGGGACGCCTGGCTTGAGAGCAGTACGTGTGAAAAAGATCTTAGAGTCCTTGTGGACAACAAGTTAAACATGAGCCAACAATATGATGTGGCAGCAAAAAAAAAAAGCCAATGGGATTTTGGCCTGCATCAATAGGAGCATAGTGTCTAGATCTAGGGAAGTAATACTATCCCTCTATTCTGCTTTGGTTAGACCACACCTGGAATGTTGTGTCCAATTCTGGGCACCACAATTCAAGAGAGATATTGACAAGCTGGAATGTGTCCAGAGGAGAGTGACTAAAATGATCAAGGGTCTGGAGAACAAGCCCCCTCAGGAGCGGCTTAAGGAGCTGGGCATGTTTAGCCTGAAGAAGAGAAGGCTGAGAGGAGATATGATAGCCATGTATAAATATGTGGGAGAAAGCCACAGGGAGCGGGGAGCAAGCTTGTTTTCTGCTTCCCTGGAGACTAGGACGCGGAACAATAGCTTCAAACTACAAGAGAGGAGATTTCATCTGAACATGAGGAAGAACTTCCTGACTGTGAGAGCCGTTCAGCAGTGGAACTCTCTGCCCTGGAGTGTGGTGGAAGCTCCTTCTTTGGAAACTTTTAAACAGAGGCTGGATGGCCATCTGTCAGGGGTGATTTGAATGCAATATTCCTGCTTCTTGGCAAGGGGTTGAACTGGATGGCCCATGAGGTCTCTTCCAACTCTTTGATTCTATGATTCTATCCAATTCAATAGCCAGCAGAGTGTCTGCTGTGGACTCATCTTGTTGTGTTTCAATAATAATAATAATAATAATAATAATAATAATAATAAAGCTATCTGGACTAAATAAAGCAGCCTTTACCCAAAATACTCCAATAGTATGACAGTGGCACCTTTGTTTTTGATGTTCATTAAATTTGGAATGTTGGGTTTAGGAATACCTATAATTTCCATAGGCTTACATTATATGATCCGAAACGCTTGGTACCAGAAGTGTTGGGATATCGGCTTTAGGGACATCTGTATTTGGAAATACTAGCCCCATTAAAAATGGCCTATTTTGCCAATATTTTGGACGCCGGCAAATTCCTCCGCCTACCTGTCTGGCATGAAAACCCCACCGTTTCCGCTTCTCCTCATAAAGCAGACATTGGTACCTTGTTTACTGGATAGCCGATCGAGGTTTCGTGGCATCCTTCGCATCAAACGAATGCCTTTTCTGGCTACTTTTGTGGCATTCCCCAAATAAAAAGTCACTCTTAGGAGCTAAGAAAAGCACCTGCTAGGCCTTTTGCTTAGAACGGAAAAAAGACTCAAAAGCCACCGTTTCTTAAAATATAATCTGGCTGCCTGAAGGTTCCTACCCAGCAGGGGTGTCACCAAACACATCAATGTATTGCTTTAACGAGGAAACCTGGTTACTAATAGACTCCGACGGGGGCCACGTGGGTTCAAAACAGGCCTTGGGTGCAAAATAGGCTGACCTTTTCTGTCTTTGGCATTTGGAAGCCAGGCGAGAAATGCCACGGAAAGTCTTCTCAGGGGAAGTGGCCCCGCAGTGCAGGAATTCCTTCTCAATCTGCGATGAATGACGGTGAAAGGACACCTGCCAGGGCTACGGGAGTTGCTTTCCCAAAGTGTTGTCTATATCTATTGAAATGTGAAAATAAGTTTGTACCCTTCGATGTATTTTCCAAGAGAGAACTGTGTCACCCCCATCCCCCCAATGATAGATCAGGACCCAGCATGAGTTGTAGCCCACCTGCTTCCACAGAGTGCTGTGGATGTAACTAATGAAGGATGAGGACCAAACCCAGCACACAGAGCCATGATGACCAGACAATGGCAGAGGATGATGGGAGTTGTAGTACACCCACACCCAGAGAGTGCTGCAGATGCAACCGATGACGGATGGGGACCAAACCTGGCACACCGACCCATCATGACCAGACAATGGCAGAGGGTGATGGGAGTTGTAGCACACTTGCATCCAGACAGGGCAGCGGATGCAACCGACAACTGATCAGGACTAAACGTGGCACACAGACTCATTGTAAGAAACAAAATTATTCTTATTCTTATTCTTCTGACCAACAGTTTGGGGGCAATGATTGAGGACAATGGGAATTGTAGTTTTCTCGCAATCTTATGCATTTTTTAATGGAACCATTCACAACATTAAAAAAGCAATTACTTTTTCTGATGTTTATCCTTACCAAATACCTAACCCAGGCATTGCTGGGTATCAAAGCTTGTGTGCGGGTATATATGTATATATGTGTACGTACACACACACACACACACAGAGTGTTTGCCAGAAAGACAGCTAGGAAGTGGATGAATAGTACCAGGAACAACTCCCCAATGTGGCTTTGCGTTTAGAGCGTTGGATGAAGACCAAAATCTGCATCCCTGCTCGAGTCACACTCTCTCGGCCATGGAGAAAAGGGCAATGGTTAATCCGTCGATAAATTCAGGCGTTTAAGGCCAGGGCTTGAACCCCTGCTCAACTATTGAGGTCAGATTTGGATGAGTACTGTGAGTAAGGAGGGGCCTGTGCCTGGCAAGCATTTGCACTAGGCAACGCATTGGAACACACTCCAAGGCTGATGAATCTGGATCATCTGAGGTCACCTGAGTCTGAGGCCCCTTCCACACAGCTGAATAAAATCCCACATTATCTGCTCTGAACTATAATGTAGGGAAATGTGGCCTCAGATATCCGCATTCAAAGTGGATATTGTGGGATTTTCTGCCATGATATTCTGAGTGATATGTCAGCATAGAAGGGCCCTGAATACTTACTTAGGCGACCCCTCCTTGTCCGAGTAGGATAATCCTCCAGGGTGGGTCCGTAGGTGACTATGGAGCCCTGAATGCTTCCCAATGAGTCACAGATGCAGCCTCGGCTTGCTCTCCGGCCCAAACCAGAAATCTTTTGATCCCTTGCCAGCTTTTGCCCAAAGTTGGGAAGAAGTCCGAGAGATAGGTCAGCTTCCAGCCATTAATAGGGCTTGGATTTCGCCCTATTAATGGATTTTGAACCCCATCTGTCTGGAGGAAGGGAGAGGAGAGAGAATGCTGAGTCTGGAAAATGCTTTTTTTTTTTTGACCCTCAAACCTCCTCACCTTTAGCATAGTTATATATTTTGTTAGCCGCATCCCTCTGTGTGTGTATGTATATATATTTCAAACTGACCATGGCTTTTGTGGTTTAACTTCATAGAACAAGGCCTTATATTTGGATAGATGCATTTTAACCAGATTGTATTGGTCCGACTTAACCATATTGTACCTACCTTGAGGCATAGGGAGACACAGGAAATAAACATCATCATCATCATCGTATTTTGCAACCCCGACCTGTATGTGGTTATGTGTTCCTTTTTCTCCTTCCTATCATCTATCTTTATGTCTGTCTGTCTGTCTGTCTATCTATCCACCCCTCCAGATATCTATCCAACTATCCATCTGCACATCCATCCAGATATCTATCCATCTATCTGTCCACCCATCCAGATATCTATCTACCATCCAGATATCTGTCTATCCACTCACCCATCCAGATCTGTCTCCATCCATCCATTCATCCGTGTGCCCATCTATCCATAATTGTCTATCCACCCATCCAGATATCTATCCATCTATCCAGATATCTGTCCATCCATCCATCCATAATTGTGTCTATCCACCCATCCAGATGTTTGTTCATCTATCCAGATACCTGTCTGTCTGTCGGTCCATCCATCTATCCATCCCAACCTGTCTCGACCTTCCTTATTGTTATTACTATTATTAATCAGTGATACAGGTTATGTGTCCCTTATTCAAAATAAGAGACCAAAGGTGTGTCTTTTTTATTCTCTCCATCCCGATGTTGGAATATTTCCATTTCCATCTTGAAGGATCACAGAGAATGAAAGCCAAGTCGAGGCACGAAATCCATTCATGTTCCATAGACAATGCCTGATGAAATTGCCTTTATATACCTTTGTCGTAATTGTGTGTGTGAAATTGTGTGAGTGGCCCCTTGAAAGCCAAGGGGCCACTCTCTTGTTTCAGGTATTGGAGTACACGCAGTCCCCCAAGTTACAAACATCCAACTTTCAAACGATTCCTAGCAGGGCCGTAGCCAGAAAAAAATTCCGGGAGGGGTTGAAATTTTGGGGGGGGGGGGGGGGGGGAAGGTTGAACATTTCACGGGGGTGGGGTGGGGTTTGAAACCTGCCTCCTAGCTCACGCTGAAGCAAAGAGCAAAGCAGGGGCAGAGCAGCCTTCAATAGCCTGCAGCTCCGCCCCTGCCAACCACCTCCACCAAGTCTGGCCTCCTTAATGAGAGCATTCAACACACACACACCCCCAACTTGGTTGCTTCACTACATCGGCTATTGCTACAAGTAATGACAGTGTGAATAAATTGTCAATATTTGCTTGAGCTAGTGCTTGCAGTTCTGGAGGGACTTCTTTCTGTCTCATAGACTTAGCATGGGGATTTGGTTAACCAGTTAAAATTCATGAGTAAACCAGTTTTTTTTTTAACCTGAAAAATTTCAGGGGGGGTACAGGCCTGATTCCTAGTTAAGAATGGGGCTGAGACGACAGGAAGTGAGAAAAATCTACCCCTTGCAAAGGAAATTCATTCCTGTAAGAGTTAATATCATGGGAAAAGGTGTCTCCATTGAAGCTTTATCACCAATCCTTGTTTCCATAGTAAACCACATTTTCCAAAATTCATTAAAAAATTGAAAGCTCAATGGATGGAATCCAAGCCACTATTGCTGCTGACATATTCTCAGTACTGGTCAACTTGTACAAGTTGTACAAGGCTGGATTTAGTTTCATTCCAGGCTAATTTTAGCCACCTTCAGCCTTCGCCTTCCTCCTCCCTCCAACTCCAGGCAGTTTTGAGTGACACACACTTCCTTGACCGTTTTCAGAAAGGGGAAACAGAGTCGAGACTGTGATGGTCACCTGTTGGTGTTTCTAGGCCTCTCAGCAGCTTTTAATCCCATCGATCTGATTTACACATCTACCATTCTACTCTTCCATCTATCTCTATGTGTCCATCAATTATCTTTTCGCCATCTTGATCACACTATACAACAGCGGTTCTCAACCTGTGGGTCACAGGTTAAGTCACCTAAGACCATCGGAAAACACATATTTCCAATGGTATTAGGAACCAAGACACCGCTAACTTTTCCCCACCCCCTTCGCTTCCCAGAGGCCTCTTCTTCTCTGGAGGAAGGTGGTGCTGTGGCATTAGGAAGGTTGAGAATCACTGCTCTACAAAATGTTGAAAGATACAAGACCTGTGTCTATCGTCTATCTACTATCATGTCTGTCTTTCTGTCATATCTAATTTATGTATCTATCTCTCTAATCTATCATTTCATGATATTTTTACCACTTTTCTTGATCACTCTACAAAGTGTTGGAAGATACGGGACCCAGATCTATCTAATTTATATATCTATCTGTCTAATCCAGCAGTTCTCAAAGTGTGCAGAGCCTTTGGGGCTCTGTGAAGCAAACTGAGGGGTTCTATGCTTTCCTCCTCCTCCAAGATCGATCTATCCATCTATTACCCTGTCTGTCCTATCGATCTACATATCTATCTCTAATATATCTTTCAATCTATCTCCATCTGTCCATTGATTATCTTTTCTCCATCTTGACTACACACTACGAAGTGTTGAAAGATACAGGACTGGGACCTACTTATTACCGTCTGTCTTTCTGTCCTATCTACCTACCTACCTATCCTGTCTTTCTGTCCTATCTGTCTATCAATTACCCTGTCTTTTTGTCCTACCTACCTAGTCTGTCTGTCTTTCTGTCCTATCTATCTCCCTGTCTAATCTATTACCCTGTCTGTCTTTCTGACCTATCTATCTACATGTCTACTTCCCTGTCTTATCTATCTATCTATCTATCTATCTATCTATCTATCTATCTAATCCATCCTATTCTATCTGATCTGCCTCCATCTGCATGTGAGCCCGGAGGGTCTTCTTCCATTCCATCCAGTGGCTTTAATCCTCCTTGCTTCGGATTCCCTGGCAGCGAGAGGGAGGTCTCTGTGGTGCATTCCTATGGGTTATAAAAAAAGCACCAGGCTGGTGCTTCATCTGACATGACCCTCGAGGAAGGCGCATGACAGGCGGCAAGGGGACTGCTCACCAGCCACAACCCTGGGAATGTCAGGCATCCCAAGCATGGAGGGGGCCAAGCGGGTTTCTTCCACTCCATTGCTCATTTTTGGAAGAGAAAACACTCAGCAGGGGAACGCCAAGAGCAGAGAAGTCACTTCTTTCCGTCTGCGTGTTCCTCTATTTCAGTGGTTCTCAGTCTTCCTAATGTCACAACCCATTAATACATTTCCTTATGTTGTGGTGACCCCCAACTATAAAATTATTTTTGTTGCTACTTCACACTGGCAATTTTGCTACCGTAATGTAATGAATCACAATGTAAATATCTGATATGAAGGATGAATTTTCATTCACTGGAAATTTGGCACAAATACCCAATATAACCACATTTGAATACTGGTGTGGTGGTGGTGGGGGGGTGGGTGGTGGTGTTGATTTTGTCATTTGGGAGTAGTAGTTGCTGAGATTTATAGTTCATCTACAATCAGAAAGCATTCTAAACTCCAATGATGGAATTGAACCAAACTTGGCACCAAACTCCCATGACCAACAGAAAATACTGGAAGGGTTTGGTGGCTACTGACCCTGAGTTTTGGAGTTGTAG
This sequence comes from Anolis sagrei, assembly GCF_037176765.1. NCBI lineage: Eukaryota > Metazoa > Chordata > Lepidosauria > Squamata > Anolidae > Anolis > Anolis sagrei. Next base: position 28,827,937 of record NC_090034.1, on the reverse strand, counting down.
TTCACTTACATCCAGAGAACACTGTGGACTCAAACAATGATGGATCTGGACCAAACTTGTCAGGGATACTCAATATGCCCAAATGTGAACACTTGTGAAGTTTGGGGAAAATAGACCTTGACATTTGGGAGTTGTAGTTGCTGGGATTTATAGTTCACCTACAGTCAAAGAGCCCCTTGAACCCCACTAACAGTAGAATTGGGCCAAACTTCCCACACAGAACCTCCAGGACCAACAGAAAATATTGGAGGGATTTGGGAGAATTGAAAATGATTTAGGAGAGAGCACACTTGCTCTCCCCTCCTCACTTGGAGTTTCAGAAACAATCCTCCCCTTGGCTGAGAGGCCAGTTGAGAGGCTGGCCAATCACAGCAGGAGGAGGGTTTTTGGTGGAGGATTTGTCTGTTTCCAAAAAGGAAGAGAAGGATATGTGAAAAGATCTTCAGCCTTCTCTGCCAAATGGGTTCCTAAGACCATCAGAAATATTTGTTTTCCGATGGTCTTTGGTAACCCCCCCTGAAACCCTCCCAGGGGTCCTGGAACACTGTTGAGCAGTGTTGAGGAACACTGCTCTATTTGATACCGAAGCCTTTCAAAATGAATGACTTTCCTTCCTGAACAAAGCTGCTGCTCCTTTACTTTCTGTTTGGAAATGCAAACGAAAGATATTGAATTATGATTTTTTTTACTGGGCATAGGATAGAAGCAAACAAAAGACACAATCAGGAAGGAAGGGCTATTTTACAAACTCGCCTTACAAAAAGGCTGCATTGAAACCACGAGAATAAAAAAGATTTAAAAAAAACTGCCCTTGGGTTTGCAAATAAATTAGCTGGACATTCAGTTATATACAAAACAAAACAAAAAAACAAAAAAGGGGTATTTCCCCAAAGAACAGGGACACACAGGCGTCGTGAATATTCAAAACCCCGTTGACGTTCGAAGTAATATATACATCAAGGTTAGTATGCGGAGCTTTCCGTCGGTCCTGAAAAAGAAAAAGGAGGCAATTAATATTCACCAAATCTATACACATAAGTGAAAATATGTGTGTGTGTATGGGGCTGGAGTGTCCAGTTACACGGACAAGCTCCTGCCTCCACAAACAGCTATAGCTCCCACCACTCAGGAGACACCAGTGGCCCTCCCTCCAATGACTGCAGGTTATCGTGAGCGCTATGAACATGTCCAAGAGCCCTGTCAGTGTCCTCCACAAACACCATACTGCCCACCACCCAAGTGAAGGCTTTCATATGGGGACAATCTCATACTAGATTTGATGTTTCCTCCACCACAGACATCCCAGTGTTTCTGACTCTCTCCTTTGGTGTGGAATTTGCATGACCCCACCCACTGCCTCTCCCTGAACCCTTTCCTACTTTTTTCTATGGCACACAGCCAACAGAGGAATTGATCAGCAACTGAACATACTAGAGGTTTAGGGAGAATTCACCATGATTTATAGGAGTTGTAGGGACTGGGATGTATAGGTCACCTGCGCTCTGAACTCCACCAAAGATGGACCTGGACCAAACTTGGCAGACAGAACCCCCACGACCAATAAAACATTCTGGAGGTATTTGGGGAAAGTTCACCTTGATTTGAGGGAGTTGTAGTTCACCTACATTTAGAGAGCACTGTGAACCCAAACACCAATGTATCTGGACCAAACTTGGCACACATACCTGATACGATGAAATTTGCGTACTGGAGGGGTTTGGGGGCAACTGACCTTCCTTTCTGGAAGTTGTATTTCACCCAAAACCAGAGAAACAGTGATGTTCACCAATGATGGACCTGGACCAAACTTGGCACACAGGACCTCCATGGGTAACTCAACCTACTGGAGAGGTTTGAGGCGTCTAATTCATCATAGTGGGAGTTGTCGCTTACGCTGCATCCAGAGAGCACACTGAACGCCAGCAATGATGCATCTAGAGTAAACTTGGCCAACATAACAAACTTTATGTACTGATGGAGTTTTTTGGGGTTAACCTGGCATGAGGTGAGTTCTAGTTCAACCACAACCGTATGCATTTTGTGCAAATAAAAATTGACTTTTTCAAATAATTTGGACAATGCTGGGTACCCAAGATAGTGTGTGTAGTGGAAATAATAAACCCTGCTTATTTTTTACGTCTGTATTCACCTATGAAGTATTTAAGAGCGTATTCTGGATCTCTTCGAAGACTTGCTTATAGAGGTCGTCTCGGGACTTCAAGCCGTCCAGATACACTGAAACAAAGGACAAAAAAACCCCAATTAAAGTTATGAGTATAACCAACAGAGGTCCGAAGCCCATTGGGTGACCTTAGAAGACACATTCTCTCAGCCTCAGAATGCGGCCCACAAGAACCAATATGGACACCCAACCCATTTCCATCACCCTCTAGAATGGTGTCGTTTCCTTTGAGAATCCACTTGATCCTTACCGACGTCAACCTCACTGGCCTCCATCTCCTTCCTGTGTTTAAGGTACATAGGCCAAACGTGGCCGTCAAAAAGGCCTGGAGGATCAGGAACTGTATATTTGCGTGTACTGGAGGAAAAATAAGAGACGGGATACTAAGATGAGAGAATGAATCTATTGTGCAAAAGCTTTGCAATTCTAGCCATTCTAGTCCTGATTATTTGCCACTAGCTTCTTTTAAAGTTGCCATTCTTTTGGGGGAAAGACATGTCAGATAGAAAATTGTGTATTAGATCAGAATGCATTATATGGACTTCCAGTGTGTGGAAAAATAGTTCTCATGCACATGTGTTCACAGCACAGTCCATTGTAAGAGTGAAGAAAAATAGAGAATAGGAGTGGCTTGTATGTGCAATTTTGTGTATTTTAATATGTATTGTATGTAAATATGTTTTAATATGTGTATTTTACATATGTGTTTTGATTGTGCGTTTTAACAATGTTATAACCTGCCTTGAGCTGTGGAGAGGTGGGTAAGAAATAAAATTATTGTTGTTGTTATTATTATTATTATTTCCACTTTGCCTTATGCTTGATCTCTGTCATCTTAGATAGCTTGCCATGTTCTCTCTCCATCTGTAATCCATCACCCTCCTGTGGGTCTCACTATGGTTGTGAGTATCTCTGTATACTGATAGCAGACCTGTAAATAGTTGTATGTAGCAACGACTGAAGAATAAACCTCCAAAGGATCCTGGATGAAAGCCAGAGCTCGAGTGTGCTTATTCAAGCTGATGAGCTACTATTCAAGGTCAGAGGCTGTGCTATAAACTCTCTGATAAACTGTGACCAAGATTCTGCATTGTTTTGGGGATCGGGCCTAACTGCTTGCCTTTGAGACAGTTCATCCCATGGCACAGCTGGAAGAATTCACGTGCTTACCTACCAGGGGTGTTGTGTGTGGTTTACTCCTTCCCCCCATGATAAGATGTGCTGTGTAAATAACAATTATTCGCAATAACGCAATGCTGCACATTGATATACAACGCATTTGTGTCTTGAGATGACGTCGCACTGAGAATCATCCAATGCTTACCTCCTCCTCCGTTTGCATTCATCGTAAGGGACGGCGATGTAGTAGCGCTTGTTGAACAAGTCCACCAGTGGCCTGGAGGAAAGGGACGGCAAGGTTAGAGGTGAGAAAAAGGATATCTTTTAGATACGAATTGTATATAAAATTCAAAGTATGTATGTAACAAAAGGCTGTTACTAGGTGAAGTGGCCCTCAGTAAAGTCACTGGGTTTGCTATTGCTAGGGGAATTGGCCCTCTGTGATGTCACTGGGAAAGAAGGAAGGTGACATGTGCATGCGGGAAGGAAGGAAGGAAGGAAGGAAGGGAGGGAGGGAGGAAGGAAGGGAAGAGCCACAAAGAAAGCTGTGTTGCTATTGAGACATTGTAAGGTAGGCCCTCTCAGAGCTGGAGAAGGGAGAAAATGGCCTTCTTCTCAGAGCTGGAGAAGGGAGAAAATAGGTTTGCTCAGATCTGGAGAAATTAGACCTTCTTCTCAGAGCTGGAGAAAGAAGAACTTTTCAGAGCTGGGGAAGGAAGAAAGTAGGCCTTCTTCTCAAACATAAAGAAGGGAGAAAGTAGGTCTGCTCAGAGCTGGAGAAAGAAAACGTTTTCAGACACAGAAGGGAGAAAGTAGGCCTGCTTAGAGCTGGAGAAGAGAGAAAGTAGGCCTTCTTCTCAGACATTGAGAAGGAAGAAAGTAGACCTGCTCAGAGCTGGAGCAAGAATACCTTCTAAGAGCTGGAGAAAGGAGAAAGTAGGCCTTCTACTCAGACATGGTGAAGGGAGAAAGTAGGTGTGCTCAGAGCCAGAGAAAGAAGGCCTTCTTCTGAACTGAAGAAGGGAGAAAGTAAGGTTTCCAGAGCTGGAGAAGAGCAAAAGTAGGCCTTCTTCTCAAACATGGAGAATGAAGAAAACAGGTTTGCTCCGATCCTTCTCAGACATGGGGAAGGCAGAAAATAGGCTGGTGAGATATACAGGGTTAGTCAAAATGCATAGGCCAATAAGCCATTCAATTGAATGGCTTATTGGCCTATGCATTTTGACTAACCCTGTATATATGTATTTGCTAATAGATAAAAAGGCTAATTTGCCCGTCATCTATCTCTGCTGTAAGGCAAAGCATCTCAGGGTGTATTCTGTAGTTCTTGGACAATAACTATTTCAGCAAACCAAAATAATAACAACAAAAAGGTGTATCTACCTGAAGTTGTAAAGCAGAAATCCCTCGACAACCAGGATGTGGATGTCGTCCTCGGAGCGGAGTGGCTGGGAGCTGTGTGACACACTCACCCCATGCGACCGTGCAAATTTCACCGGGTTCTCGGCCCAGGCTCGCACGGTGCTCACCATCGCCTCCATATCCAAGGAATCCAGCACTGGTGAGAAGAAAGAGAAGGGAAATATATATACATACATACAAGAAAAAGGTCAATTGAGAAAAATATATAGATATATATGTGAAAAACAAATTGGATGTGAAGTTGTATTAAATGATAAAAATGTGTGTTTTATGGAATTAACAGAAATGTTAACGTTATTATATAATAAAGAAAAAAAACAAGAGTGATAATAAATTAAAATGAAAAGGAATACTTAGGAAAATATACATTACTGCATCCTACAGCGAACACCGCTCTTACCATCCCATTGCTTAAAGCCGTCTTCCCCGACTTGTATTTGATCTTGTGGCTGAAATATAGTGATCAATAAAACATTGCTGCAAGCGCAGAGGGGGAAGCAGTTTGCCTACGATATTTTTCCGCCATCACAACACACACACACACACGATGGAGGCTTTTATCAAATTGTGTGCATCTAAAGAATCCCCATACTCATATGGCGAGTATGGAAGCAACGAGATAACATCATCAACCCACAATTCCCTGACTTGGAATGTTCAAACAAGTCTCCACTTCGATGGAGGAATAAAACACCAACATTGGAATAATCTAATGCTAACTCTAGTCAGAGTATTAATTTGGGGGGCTTCTTTCAAGAAAAAGGGTTGCATTCAATGCCATTTCCCATTGAAAACAGGGATTTAACAATTGATAGTAAGGGCAGAAGCCAACAGAAAAGGCCAATGGTGGCTTAAGCTACAAACCACAATCGAAACAAACCATGGTTTATTGCAATGTGGGAAACACAGCTTGAAAATAATAATAATAATAATAATAATAATAATAATATGCATATATAATAGCAGAATAATAATAATATATCAAATAATAATAATAATCAGTTCCACCCCAGGAGAAAGGCAGGGTATAAAATCATAATATAATAATAATAGGTCTAACCCCAGGAGGAAGGCAGGGTATAAAAACCATAATATAATAATATGCATATATAATAAAGCAATATAATAATAATAATAATAATAATAATAATAATAATAATAATAGATCTCACCCTGGGAGAAAGTCAGGTTATAACAATAATGTAATAATAATAATAATAATAAGCATATATAATAAAATAATAATAATAATAATAATAGGTCCCACCCAGGGAGAAAGAGTAGGGTATAAATGGCTAAATAAAACAAAAGCCAGGATATATAAACTATATAAGTACGATGAGAAGCAGGAGATAAATTGTAGAAATAAATGTATTTATTTATTGCATCCTATTTTATTCATTGTGTCATTATTTTTTCTCTAAGCAAGACAAAATAAAAACCCAGCATCAAACAACCAACAAAACTTTCCCAAGAGAGGCCTTTATATTAATATATAAAATAATAATAATAATAATAATAATATATCTAATAATTAATATGCATGCTTTTTGCATTCAATAAAAGAGAACAAAGAGACGTACCTTGAAGAAGTCGTCCTGGTGGACGACGCAACAGTTTGGAAGGGCTTTGATCAGCCTATTGGTCAAGGTGGTTTTGCCCCCATTGGTCACCCTAAATAATAATTGAAAAATGAAAGTAAATGGTTAAAAAGATACGGGTGGCTGAGAGAGTGGCACCTTCCGAATACAAACTTTATTCAAAATGACTAAAACTATGGCTTAGAAAATGATTGATGTACCCAAGGTCTAGGCTGGGCTCCCATCTCCAATAGATGGATGCAGATATTCTAATGGTTTTCAACTTGGAATCTGTTTTAATGGTTTTTCACTGGGATATGTTTTTAAATACTGTGTTTACATTTAATCCTGTTTAGATGTTTGCATATTGGTATGGTATGCTGATGCTTTTTATGTTAAGTTGCTTTGAGTCTCCTGCAGGAGAGATAAAGCGGGGTATAAAGAAATATAATAAGAATTAATAATCTATATGTATTAATAAAAATATATAATATTAATATAATATATTAATAATTAATAATTATTGATAATATCAATATAATTATATTAATATTATACACACACATTGTAATACCAATAATGGATATGCAGCCACTTTGAGTCTCCTTCGGGAGAGTCAAAGCGGGATATAAATAAATATAATAGATACATAGCCGCTTTGCGTCTCCTGGAGGGCTAATGCAAGATATAAATAACAACAAAAATAATAAACATTTAATATAATAAAAATAATAAATATAAATATAAGGGCGGGCTTTAGCACAGCAGGTTAACTGCCAGCTGCAGTAAATCTTGCCAATCAAAAGGTTGACAGTTCAAAGCCCGGGTTGGGGTGAGCTCCTGACCTTTAGCCCAGCTTCTGCCTACCTAACAGTTTGAAATCAAAATGTGAGTAGATAAATAGGGACTGCTTTACAGTGGGGAGGTATTTAAGGCACTCATAAGATCACTCTTCGTGATCTCATGGACCAGCCCACGCCAGAGCTCCCTGTCGGCCATCACCACCCCCAGCTCCTTCAGAGTCAAGCCAGTCACTTCAAGGATACCATCCATCCATCTTGCCCTTGATCGGCCCCTCTTTTTCCTTCCATTTTCCCAAGGAAGACAGACAACTGTACATAGAGGTATATATAGGAAAAGCCTCTATGTACAGTTGTCTGTCTTGTCAGTGTATAAGGGCACTGAATGTTTGCTGTATATGTGTTCTGTGATCTGCTGAGTCCCCTTCGGGGTGAGAAGGGCGGAATATAAATACTGTAAATAAATAATGTATATAATAATAATAATAATAATAATAATAATAATAATAATATACATAGCCGCTTTGAGTGTCCTTTGGGATAGATAAAATGAGGTATAAATAAATAAAATAATAATATAAATAATAAATAGATAATAATATAAATAAATATAATAATATTAAATATAATGGGGAGGTGCTTGCAACTCATAGAACTAATTCCAAGATAATAAATACAAGATTAAAGCATAAAAAAATGCAAAAGAGGGACAATCAATACAAAGTAAAAGATAATAAATGCAAAATTAATTATAATAAATACAAAAATGCAAATAAATACAATAAAAACAAAGGATAATAAATACAAAAAGGCCAAACACATGGTAAAGTATAATAAATGCAAAAAAAAAAAAGGATAACAAAAGCAAAGTAAATGATAATAAATACCAAGTATGGGATAATAAATGCTTGCTAGTTTCCCTCCCTGCTGGACTTGCCATAGGATAAGTGTTTGAACAGGGGCGTGGAATAACCAAATGAGTTAGCCTCTGATTGGCTAGCGCGGGGGAGGGGGGAGACATTAACTGAGCAGGCTTCCCATAATAGGAAAATCTTAAAAAAAAAGAAAGAGCGGGGGATATTTTTAAATCGCCCGCCAGGCGGACGCGGCTGTGATTGGCTGAACGGCGGGGTGACGTGTCTTGGCGCGCGCGCGCTAGGCGAGGAGGTAAATAGAGCGGGAAAAGAATACAAAATAGAGCAGAAGAAATCTAAAAAAGGGGAATTGAGACAATGTCAAGGATCCTAAAAACAAAAGAAAGAATAATACATACAAAATTAATTATGATAAACAAGGTTTTGGCAGTTTAATAAAGATTTTCTCAAGGTTATTTAAATGATGGAAACCAATTAGGAAAGGACATTCATCACCCAGGAACAAAAATTGTGTCAGGTATTGTAATAATATAATAATAATAATAATAATAATAATAATAACAGCAATTATTTTGATTGATTGATATCCTGCTTTATCTCTCCATACGGAGACTCAAAGTGACTCACAATCCAAAACATGACAACTTAAAAGATACAATAATAAAACAGTATTTCATTATATATTATTATATATTATCAGTAGTAATTATATTTAATATAGTAGTATTACTATATTACAATATTATCATATATTATCTTGTATTATTATTATTAGTATGATATTGTATTTAATTGTAATATTATTATCAATATATATTTTTTCTCATGTCAGGAGCGATTTGAGAAACTGCAAGTTGCTTCAGGTGTGAGAGAATTGGCCGTCTGCAAGGACATTGCCCAGATGTTTTTTTGATGTTTTACCATCCTTGTGGGAGGCTTCTCTCATGTCCCTGCATGGGGAGCTGGTGCTGACAGAGGGTGCTCATCCACGCTCTTCCCGTATTCAAACCTCCAACCTGTTGGTCTTCAGTCCTGCCAGCACAATGGTTTAACCCATTGCGCTACCGAGGGCTCATTATTAATATTATATGTATATACAATATATTATATGATTAGCATAGCACAATATTAGTATACTATAGTACTACATTGTGCTATACCACTATACTGCAATATCATAATTATAATAATATACTATGTTATGTAATGGCCAGTATCAACTGTTCATTGAGTTGCATCATTGATCGTTTGGTAATTTTGCAACAAAATAATAGTAAATAAATAAATAATATTTTTTATTTATTTACATTTTTATTTTATTTTTACATTTTTTTATATTTGGTAATTTTGCAATAACATTTATTACCATCATTTTGCAATAAAATAACTAACTAAATAATATTTATTTATTTTTGCTACATTTTTATTTTATTTTTACATTTTTATATTTCATAATTTGGCAATAAAATAATAGTAAATAAATAATGTATTAATTAATTTATTTACTACCTTTTACATTTTATTTCCACATTTTTTACATTTGGTAATTTTGGAACAAAATTTGTTGCCATACTTCTGCAATAAAACAATACTAAATAAATAAATAACATTTTTTTTATTTACTACATTTCTTATTTTATTTTTACATTATTTTTACATTTTGTAATTTTGCAATAAAAGTTATCGCAATCATTTTGCAATAAAATAATAGTAAATAAATAAATAGCATTTACTTATATATTTACTACATTTTTTACTTCTCTATCTCCATCCCAAAGGGGATTTAGAGTGGCTTCCAGTTTGGCAATCATTCTATGCCACATTGCAACAAAGAAGCATACAAATACACAACACATTAAGCATGAAAATCAGAAAAATATAGCATATCAATACCATTAAATAATTGTTAAAAACATAGCACCAAATCCCGCGCTCATAGTCCAAGCCAATTCTATGAAATAGTTCTATTAAAGCATGGAGAGTAATGCACTCACTCACCCTCCAATTCCAAGGATGAACTTCATCTTTCTTTAGTCTAAAGCTGGAATGCAAAACGAAAGGCTTTCAATGGGAAATGCAGCCCAAGAGTGCAGCCTGCTGCTTTGGCTCGGCTAGTCTTTCATTCAGGAAAAAGGCGGTCTGGCTTGCCTTATATGCAGCCTGGGGCCCCTTTCTCCCCGCCCCAAAGAGCCGGGTGGAAAAGCACTAGATCTCCCTAGAGCACCAAGGGCAAGGGCCACCTGTCCAAAGGACCCCGTGCGCATAGCCCTTCCCTGGTTATAAATAGCCGCCTTTGGCTGGCTTCCCTTTGCCTAAATTAGTCATGGGGGGAAATGTGGACATGTCACCCACCCTTTGCTTTTTTCCTTTCATGCTTTCTGGCTCACGGCTTCCTTCTCTTGTTTCCTGGAGGCAAAAAGCAGAACATCTATTATTTTCTTGATCTCTGCTTCTATTTATTATTATTATTATTATTATTATTATTATTATTACTAATTGTTATTATTATATCCCACTCTTGGTCTCTGGTGCGGTTTATTTTATATTCTTATTCTTATTATATCCCACTCTTGGTCTCTGCTGTGGTTTAGATGATAATAAAAATAATAATAAAATATATAATCATATCATAATTATAATATAATAATAATAATTATATATTTTCTATAATAATAATAAAATATATAAAATAGAATTAGTATAATATGATTATTATAATTGTATATATTCTATTATTCAATAATAAATAATAAATATAAAATGTTATATGATAATTTTAATTATATGCTATTAATCCATAATAATAACAAAATATAATAATAATATAAATATAATATATATTCTATTATTCAATAATAATAATTTTTTATATAAATGATTATAATATAATAATTATCTATTCTATTTTCTAGAATAATGATATCATATATAATATAATATAATATATAATAATTATATTAACTACTGTTAGTATAGAATAATAGAATATATATAAAATAATTGTATATAATAAGACTTGAGCATCCATGGATTTGGGCATCTAAACTGCAGTGTAGACCAAGAGTGGTATATAATCATAATAATCGTAATAATGTACTCTGTTGTACCCCGCCTCAAGTTAGGAGAAGTGGGTAATAAATAAAAATTATTATTATTATTATTATTATTATTATTATTATTATTATTATACTACTACTACTACTACTACTACTACTGTTATATACAATAACCTTATTGGATCAGGCTCACAACTGTTGAGCTGAACGCTCTACCCATTTGCACACTGCTTTACTAGAATTTCAATCCAACCATAGGGACTAACGGTGCACACCATGTGGAAACACAAGATTTCCAATGGGAAATTCCCGCTGGCCGCTTCCCGGACGCACGTTTTGCATTCCTCTGAAAGCAGCACTTAATCCTTCCATTTGTTCCCTTTCGCTTGGTGCAGGTCATACTTATAACACTGGACGCATCACTGGTCACGTTTCTCACAGTCAAGAGCCATAAAACCAGTGACGTTTCCCCCTCTTAAAGATAGGAAACGGGATTTCAACGCTTGCCGGAATTGTCAAAGCCGGGCCTCCTTGTTCAAAGAAATTCGATTTTACAAAGGCAACAGACTCTCATAGAGTTTCAGTAGAGAGGGAACGTTCATCCACAATTCGTCCTATGAGAAAGTACGGTATCGCATGTCACTTCCATGTGTCACTTTTCTAATTGGTTTTAACTGTTTAATACCATTAATAGTTAATTCTATTTGAATATTTGCCTGTTTTTGGAGATTTAAATTGCATTGTATCATTTTTTTCTGGAAGCCACTTTGAGTCTCTTTTTTGGAGAGAAAATGCGGGGTATAAATAATAATAACAATAATAACATATTTCAGAATGTATTAACAATCAAGCATGACTTGGACCTGGATTTGAGTCCATCAAAATAAACACATCAAAATCCAGAAGGTTATGTTTCTGATTTATTATAGACTTGCTTGGGTTGGGTTGAAAAAGTCAATTTTTTGATTGTACAAAATGCATAAAGGTTGTGGGTGAACTGGAACTCACATCATGCTAGATTAACCCCTTGAAATTCCATCAGTGGTTAAAGTTTGTCATGTTGGGCAAGTTTGCTTGCTCTGGATACATCATCAGTGGATTTCAGTGTGCTCTCTGGCAGCAGGGTAAACTACAATCCCACTATGGTGTGTCAGTCACCTCAAACCTCTTCCAGTAGGTTGAGTTAGTCATTTGTGGGCATCACAGTGGTCTGAGGAAGGCAAATCGAGTGGAGATACTGCAAATCCCATCATCCACGGGCCATCCTCTCCTATGCTGCACCAGGATGTAAAGTGGGCCACCTCGGGTCTGTGTGCCAGGTTTGGTCATTTATGGGTGTCGTAGTGATCTCTCAAAGTGAATGAAGGTACTCCAAATCCTATCCTTCATGGCCCATCCTTACCCAAACTGCACCAGGATGTAAAGTGGGTCATGGGGGTTCTATATGGCAAGTTTGGTCCAGGTCCACCATTCATGGGCGTCAAAGTGGTCTGTGTGAGGTGAATCAGGTGGATGTACTGCAAATCCTATCATCCGTGGTCTGTCCTCCCCCAAACTGCACCAGGACATGAGGCGGGTCAGGGGGTTATGTGTGCCAAGTTTGGTCCAGGTCTGTCATTCGTGGGGTTTGTAGTGGCCCGTGGAAGTGGGAGCCAATCAGAAAGCTGCCACAAACTACATATAGATGTAGATTTACATAGATATAGATAGGGCATATTTGGATTCGGCTTCACTGCGATTTGAATACAAACACAAATGGGATTGTTTTCTTACCTTTTATTGTACTTGCACTTTACCTCCAGCACTTATTTTCCAGTATTGCAATATCTCGTTAATGAATTGATTTATACATCTTCCTCCCTTGTTGATTCTGCAATCGCACTTTTATACTCTAAGTTAGGGGTACTCAAACTTTTTAAACAGAGGGCCAGGTCACAGTCCCTCAAACTGTTGGAGGACTGGATTATAATTTGGAAAAAAAAAACATGTATGAATTCCTATGCACACTGCACATATCTTATTCGTAGTGCAAAAACACTTTAAAACAATACAATAATTAAAATGAAGAACAATTTAAACAAATATAAACTTATTAGCATTTCAGTGGGAAGTGTGGGCCTGCTTTTGGCTGATGAGATAGGATTGTTGTGGCTTTCAAGTCATTTCAGAGTTAGGTTGACCCTGAGTGAGGGCCGTATCCAGCCCCCGGGCCTTAGTTTGAGAACCCCTGCTCTAAGTGAAGGGAGAAATCTGGAAGCGCTTGGAGGTTGTGAGGGTGGGGGGAGGGTAAGTTGGGAACTAGGCTAAAATAATAATAATGCATCATCAGCCAGGTCTTGGGACAGGAGGGGAGGAGGGGCCTTTCTCTGGGGGGGGGGGGCACTTTGACGGGGGAGGGGCCTGTATTGAAGTAGTGATGGGGAAAGGGAGATACAGAAAAGGGAGATTTAAACAACTAATTTGACCCAAAATCCACAACAGAACATTGGACTTCCCAAAACGATCTCCTGACATGGTAAATCTGAGTACCCAGGTTGGCACAGCCTCCAGCTTAAGGGTGGTGCTATTGAATGCCAGGTCTGTAAATGGAAAAACCATCACCATCCAAGATTTAATTCTTGATGAGCAAGCAAACCTGGCGTGTATAACTGAGACCTGGCTAGATGAGGCTGGGGTGTGTGTGTGTGTGTGTGTGTGAATCTCTCCCAGCTTTGCCTGCCAGAATTCTCAGTGCAGCACCAGCCGAGATCTGGAGGTCGGGGAGGGGGGGTTGCAGTAGTCTATAGGGATTCTATCTCCTTGGCCAGGTGTTCCATCCTGCAGTCTTCCATGTTCGAATGTGTCCACCAGAGGATTGGAGGCCAGGACAGAATAGGGATTTTGTTAGTGTACCGTCCACTTCAGTCTCCCTACCTGAGCTAGCTGGGGTGGTCTCGAGCCTGGAGTTGGAGTCTTGTTGGCTCATAGAGCTGGAGGACTTCAATGTCCATGTGGAGTCCACCCTATCAGGAGTGGCTCAGGACTTCATGTCTTCCATGGCGACCATGGGGCTGTCCCACTTATATCAGGCCCCACTCACTGTACTGGAGACACATTGGATCTGGTTTTCTGTCAGGGGTGGGAAGAAGGTGGCGGTGTAGAGGAGTTAACCATCTCCCAGTTGCCATGGACTGACCACTTCCTGATCAAGTTTAGACTTACTGCACCCTTTACCCTCTGCAGGGGTGAGGGACACATTAAGATGGTCCGCCCCAGGAGACTTATGGATCTAGATGGATTCCTGATGGCTCTTGGGGATATTCCTGCCTCCTTGGTTGGTGATCCTGTCGATGCTCTTGTCACCACTGGAATAGTGAAATGGCTAGGGCAATAGACTCGATCGCTCCAGAACGTCCCCTCTCGAGTAGCCGAGCTAAACCATCTCCTTGGTTTACTGAGGAGCTGGCAGCAATGAAGCGAATGAAGAGGAGACTAGAGAGTGTGTGACAGAAAGAGCCTAGCGAGTCAAATCAAGCATGGCTGGATGCCTATTTAAAGGCATATGCTGTAGCAATAGAAGCTGCAAGAAAATCTTTCTTTGCAGCCAATATTGCATCTGCGAAGAACCGTCTGGCAGAGCTGTTCCGAGTGGTCAGAGGGCTGTTAAATCCCATCTGCCAAGAGGGGATCCCTGACAACTCGGCAGCCCGCTGTGAAGCATTTGCTCAGTTCTTCGCAGACAAAGTTGCTTTGATCCGTTCTGACTTTGACCCCATATTAACGGCAATCTCTGAGGATGTAACACGAGCAACTGCTTGTCCAATTTGGATGGATTTGTTTCAATCTGTGCAGCTCGAGGATGTGGACAAGATTCTTGGAGAAGCGAGGCTGACCACATGCATCTTAGACTCCTGCCCATCCTGGCTGATAAAGGAAGCCAGAGGGGCTTTGGCAGGGTGGGTGAAGGTGGTGGTTGATGCCTTCTTAAAGGAGGGCAAGTTTCTAGCAAGCCTAAAAGAGGCTGTTATAAAGCCGCTGTTGAAGAAACCATCACTCAACCCCACCCAATTAGACAACTTTCGGCCAGTTTCCAATCTCCCCTTTTTGGGCAAAGTCCTGGAACGTGTGGTGGCCTCGCAACTCTTGGTAGACACTGATTATCTAGATCCAGCACAGTGTGGCTTTAGGCTGGGACATGGCACTGAAACAGCATTGGTCGCCTTAGTGATCTACGCTGGGAACTAGACAGGGGGAGTGTGTCCCTGTTGGTTCTGCTGGACCTCTCAGCAGCCTTCGATACCATCGACCACGGTATCCTTCTGGGACACCTCAGGGATATGGGACTTGGGTGGGACTGCTTTGAAGTGGCTCCAGTCCTTCCTTGAAGGTTTTTCTCAGAAGGTGTTGCTGGGGGACACCTGCTCGTCCTCACAACCATTGACTTGTGGGGTCCCGCAGGGCTCTATTCTGTCCCCCATGTTGTTTAACATTTACATGAAGCCACTGGGAGAGATCATCCGGAGTTTTGGGGTCAGGTGTCATCTGTACGCGGATGATGTTTAGCTCTATCACTTCTTTCCACCTGTTACTAAGGAGGCTGTGCAGGTCCTGAACTGGTGCTTGGCTGCAGTGTTGGCCTGGATGAGGGCGAACAGATTGAAACTTAATCCAGACAAGACAGAGGTACTCCTGGTCAGTTGAAAGGCCGAACAGGGGATAGGGTTACAGCCTGTGTTAGATGGCGTTACACCCCCCTGAAGGCACAGGTTCGCAGTCTGGGAGTGATCCTGGACTCACCGCTGAGCCTGGAACCCCAGGTCTCAGTGGTGGGCGGGAGAGCTATTGCACGATTAAAACTTGTGTGCCAGCTGCGCCTGTTCTTTAGGAAGTCTGACTTGGCCACGGTGGTCCACGCTCTGGTTACATCCAGAATAGACTACTCCAACGCTCTCTACGTGGGGCTGCCTTTGAAAACTTCTCAGAAGCTGCAATTAGTCCAACGGTCAGCAGCCTGGTTGTTAACTGGAGCAGCGTATAAGGAGCACACTACTCCTTTGTTGCGCCAGCTCCACTGGCTACAGATTGGTTTCTGGGCACAATTCAAAGTCCTGGTTTTAACCTTTAAAGCCCTGAATGGTTCTGGCCCAGATTACTTGTCCGAACTTATCTCCTGCTATGAACCATCATGAAGCTTAAAATCGTCAGGAGAGGCCCTGCTCTCGATCCCACCACTCTTGCAAACGCGGTTGGTGAGGACAAGAGACAGGGCCTTCTCGGCAGTGGCCGCCCCATCTGTGGAACTCCTTCCCTAAGGACATCAGGTTGGCTACTTCCCTGCTGTCCTTTAGAAGACAACTGAAGACCTGGCTCTGTGGCCAGGCGTTTGATTAGATGAAAGTGACAATAGGAAAGGAATTTGGGTTGCGACATTGGATTTCCCAGCTTGATTTTTGGTTTACTGGCATTCTAATATCATTGGTAAATGAATTTATTGGCTGATGTGTACGATGTTTTAAGATGTTTTTACTGTTTTACTGTTTTATTGTATTTATATGATGCATATGTTGTAAGCATCGTTGATGCCTTTGTGAGGCCGCCCTGAGCCCTTGTGGGGAGAAGGGCGGGATAGAAGTGTACGAAATAAATAAATAAATAAATAAATATTGTGTCTCATTTGTGGTATCCATCTCATTGTTGGCAATAATATTCCCTTTCGTAAACTGTGTCTTACATTGAACAATTTGACAGTTAAAATACTAACAAAACACCATGTTTGCATTTGTTTCAGAGTAAAACATTTTCCCAAAAGCTCAGGAAAGCAGCGCATTTACAATTCTAAAAAGAACAGACACATCGAAGGTGTTGAGTATTTTTTAATGTAAATAATACTCACGGATGTTCTCGCAAGAAGAAAAAGAATGACAATCATCATATAGAGTTAATGGCATTTTCCTAGAGTTAAACCATCTAGAATACAAACACAAGAAGAAGTACATTTCCCCACAGCTCTACAATGTATGGTTCAGTCAGAAGGAGTTTAAACACCGGGGAAAATGCAGATTTGGTGCCTTCCTTCGGCGATAAGGAAATTCACTTTTGGAGAGAGAGCAGCATGCTATACTGTCGACAAAGAGGAATATACAAAAGAAGCACATGTATGTACATGATCGCTTCTCTGACATAACATACTACATCCAGAAGTAAAAGTCTCTTTGAGAGGAAGTAGCATTGATATGACGCTAGTGGAATTGTACGATCGGCTTTAAACGGATATGGAATTCTTCATTTTGATAAAAGAGTGACCATTGCGACCAAAGTTGTCACAATATGACAACAGCCAACATTTCATAGGTAGGTTAAATATTCATCGTACAAAATCCTGGACTTTGTAGTTTGGGCATGAGAATTCTCCCTATACTTCAAATCCCTGGATTATGTAATATATATATTACAGAATCCCCAGCTGTGCCAGCTTTAGCACAGCAGGTTAATCACCAGCTGCAGCTGCAGTAAATCTTGCCAACCAAAAAGTTGACAGTTCGAAGCCAGGTCAGGGTGAGCTCCTGCCCTTCAGCCCAGCTCTCCTGCCCACTTAGTGGATTGAATAGGAACCTCATTAAGTGGGGAGGTATTTTAGACATGGTTTTTCAGAGGAAAGTTTATGAACAAAAAAAGCTCTTCGGCAAGGAGATGGAACAACAGAGCCCGCACCCCCGCCCCCTGTGGCCAGAACTGAATACAGCTCCAAAAGAAGCCGAATGATGAGGAAAAAAGCCTAAATATACTTCTATTTGTTATCTGTCTTGTCATTGTATAATCAGCATTGAATGTCTGCCATTATGCGTTCCGTGATCCACCCTGAGTCCCCTTTGGGGTGAAAAAGGCGGAAATATGAAATATGTACTGTCAATTATGTGTGTGTGTGTGTGTGTATGGCGATCGATAAAAAAAATCAAAACTCATGACACAATTAGGTTTCATTTCTACATTATTTCTAAAGTGTCGTTAGTGAAAATTTCATGACTATAATCAGAGCAATGAAATTACGTGACTTTTTAGTTGTCGTAATTGCGCACATGGGGAAACTTCAGGGGCTCCTCCCTCCCTCAATTTTACTGCTATCAGCATGAAACTTGCTGTGATTATAGAACATATTTGCCACTGTTAGCCTACCAAGTTTCAGAACGTTTCACTCATCTACGGAGTTTTGGGGAATTTTCAAATTTTTATAAAAAATATTTTTTTGAAAAAGAAACTACGAGAGCTATCGCCTTGAATTTTATACACAATGACACCAGATAACAGGGGATAATTTTACCCAACTTTCAACAATATTCATACATCTACTGATTTTATGGAATTTTTTTTTAAAAAAACCACAACAGTTATCTCATTGAATGTCTCTCATATTAACCAATAAAATTTCATTTAGGGATTTCTTCCCAGCCTAGCACAGAGATTGACTTACAAGTCACTCCTCCTCTTTGCAGATTCAGCCATTCATTGGAACTCTGGTTGGCTGCAAAGGGACAAATCTCTCTCCTTTCCTGATTGGGGCTTCTTGATGCTGAGCAGAATTCTGGGAAATGTAGTTTAAGGTAGGGCCTTTTGAATTCTCTGCCTTCCCAAAGTAAGGTAAAGGTTTTCCCCTGACATTAAGTCCAGTCGTGTTCGACCCTGGGGGTTGGTGCTCATCTCCATTCCTAAGCCGAAGAGCTGGCAGTGTCTGTAGACACTTCCAAGGTCACGTGGCCGGCATAGTTGCATGGAGTGCTGTTACCTTCTCGCAGAAATGGTACCTATTGATCTACTCACATTTGCATGTTTTCGAACTGCTGGGTTGGCAGAAACTGGGCCTAGCAGCGGGAGCTGATGCCGCTCCCTGGGTTCAAACCTGCGACCTTTTGGCAAGCAAGTTCAGCAGCTCAGCAGTTTAATCCACTGTGCTACCGGGGGCTCCAAACTACATTTCCCATAATCCTGTGGTTTCTCCATCTCTTTCCTAGTTCACTCTGCTTGTCCTGCTCTGTTGCCTCCCTCTTCTCATGGCAAGAGGCCACTCCTTTAAAAAGGAAAGGCTGCTTTTTTGGCTTTTCTTTGCTTCCTTCCACTAAAAATGAAACTGACTTTGGGAGGCTTCCAAGGTTTACAAAATGCAGAAAAAGAATTGGGTGAGTTTCAATTATTTTCGGCGCCCGTGTCGGATATCACATTGTAAGTATGGATTCAGCGAATTTTGATCCAACTTACAATGGCTAATGAAAAATTGCAATAGCCCTATATGTATATATGGGACGAGAATGCTATAATTGTGTGGAGTGAAAGGGCCCTGGTCATTGGGTCATTTCCAATCCTTTCTCTCCTCATGTGGGACGGTTTGCATGATTTCTCAGTCATTAATTCAGGATCAATAGCACAGCTGGAGTCTGCTTCCCAAAACACCCAGCAAACCCCTTGCTGTTTTGATATATTCCTTGCCCGAAAGAGGAGGGAATAATAGGGAGAATATGAACATTCGGTGGCAAGATCTACATTTTCAAGACATTTGGTGATGATATCTGAATGCCCTGCTGTGATCTCACAATCACAGGATCCACTGGTTAAACCTGGGGTGATGATTTGTGGATCAACACGAATCTTTAGTTCCCCTTGGTTTCACAAGCAAAGTCACCCTAATTTGGGAGGGTGAAGCTAAGCAAGTACGAGTATGCGAAATGGCATAAATCTAGGTTCTTGTAGGTTTTTTCGGGCTATAGGGCCATGTTCTAGAGGCATTTCTCCTGACGTTTCGCCTGCATCTATGGCAAGCATCCTCAGAGGTAATGAGGTCTCCTCCTTCTTCAGGAGACCTCACTACCTCTGAGGATGCTTGCCATAGATGCAGGCGAAACGTCAGGAGAAATGCCTCTAGAACATGGCCCTATAGCCCCCCAAAAACCTACAAGAACCTAGTGATTCCAGCCATGAAAGCCTTCGACAATACATTGGCATAAATCTGTTCTGTTTTCATTTCAAATTTTGGGTTTCTTCTCCCCATTCTGTTTTCGGGAAGATTCCAGGAGATTAGGAGGGAGCTGTTTGGATTCATCATTTGGGATTCAAAGTTCTGTTTCCATTTCAGGAAGAATCTTACCGGAATTCAAAATGAATACAGAACAGATTTTCGTCATTTCACTCATGCATACAAGAAAGTAGTGTGGGGAAACAAGGTAAGAGTTTCGGGTTCTGCAATGGAAGTCCTGGGTAAGAAGAGTGTCCTCGAAATGCCATTTCCTGTCATCTTATATCCACTGTCTTTCGAAGCGGAGTTCAAAGTCATCCAAAAGTCCTGTCTTCTCCTGTGTTGTGGGATATCATTTCTCCTTCCATGAACAGACTTGAAAGGTATACTGGGGAGGTGTGAAAAGTTGGGTCATGGATGGGAGAGGGTTCCCCAAAGCCATTTTAATTCATGAACTGTAGCATTGTTGTTTCATAAGTTGTTATTCCATGCTCTGACTTCATGCGGACCCACTCTGCCTCGTGTTTTCTTGGCCAGAATTATTATCTTGAGGAGGTGCACCTGTGCCGGTCTAAGAGAATATGACTTGCCAAGGTCCCAGCATCGGTGGTTTCCTATCCAAGTCTTAACTTAACCCTCTCAGCTTCCAAAATCAAATGGGATTGAGTGCCTTGGGGGTCTTAAGCCTCCACCCCAAGACAATTCACACTCATTTTGCTCACACTTTCACCGACTTCTCTGCCGTGGTGTAATCTTTCCAAGGAGTGGAATGAGCAAGCCAACTGTCACATGTGGTTCTCCCAATCATCCACCCCAACCAAAACAGACACAAGGAAATCCTGTCCGTTCTTGTAATTTGGGCTCTTGTGCCCTTTTGCAGGGTTGACTGCGTCTGTCCGATCTGGTTACTCTGAAGGAAGGCTTGAAGTCAACTTCCCTCTCCAAATCCCACTTCAGAAAAAAAAATTGAACGTGCGTTTTAATTGTGAAAGGCATGGGGTCAGATTCCCTGCTCGGTGGTTGCATCCCATGTTCCTAAACCAAATGGTTTAACGTCTCTTGGGCTGAGCACTTTGAGAAAAGAGCAGGACACACACATGTGATATATTTTTCAAAATGTGCATTCTGTTCCTCGTCTTGCCATTGGATATATTTGTACTTCCCAACTTCGTGTTCTTGCATTCGTATAAATCTTCCATTCTTTCTCCTTTTCTTCTTTGCGCTTGCTAAAAGAGATATGGATGCTGTTTTTCAAGAGTTAGAAGCTTGAGTTGTAGCCTTGGAGATATAAAGCCCGGAAATGATTGTCCAGGGTCTTGAAGCATCATCATGGCTCCCTCCCTGAAGATATGTGTATTTCTTTTTGTTGACAATTGAGAAAGGGACATTTGTTAGGATCCTCTAGAAATTTGAGCAGTTTTGGAGAGAGACGCCATCCTTAGGAAGGCAAAATCTTTCCTATCTTCTGCCCCCTTGCCCTTGAGTAGGACCCTCATGTTAGAATGAGCAAAGGGGCAAAAGGTGGACAAATGTGCCATCTCTGTTGAAGAATGGCGATGTCTTTCACCATCCTGTATCACAGTGAAGAGTGAGCGCTGTGACGTAAAAACAAAGCCCCAAGATGTCAACGTTGGGACTGTCTGTATAGAGAGCCGAGACGCCAAAGCTTCTAAAAATGCCTGTCAGTTTTCTGGGACGCCTGTGTTGACTTTGTGAGGATGAGATGGTCACAGGAGGTCTTCCGCACACCAGAAAGGGTATTTACAAGTGGTCGGGATGCACAGGAACTGTCTCTCCATCCGCCAATCTCTCTTCACGACATTCTGAAAGAAGAGAAAACAACAGGGAATTGTGAATACCTGGAGAAGACAGGTTGTACATTTCATAAAGTATGTATTATCATGGATGGATACACACAACAAGACTCCAAATTTATCCCATTTAGCTTTCGATCCCAAGATTGGGTCCTCTCCCAGATCAGTCGCCATCACGAGATTTGCTATTGGTTATTCTGGCATGGAATGGCACAGAGAGGATCACAGAACGGAAGAGGAAGGAAAGCCCAGAAGCAGATCCAGATCAGATTTTAAAATAGGGAAGGAGAAAGGGTACTTTGGAATACACACACTAGCTTGGGTACTTGGCGTTGCCGGGGTTATTTGAAATAGTCAGTTTTTAATTGTACAAAATGCATGAGGTTGTGTGTGAATTACAGCTCACATCATGCCAGGTTAACCCTGAAAAACTCCATCAGTGAAGTTTGTTATGTTGGGCAAGTTTGTTCTAGATGCATCATTGTGGAGGTTCAGTGTGCTCTCTGGTAAATTACAATTCCCACTATGGTGAGTCAGTCTCCTCAAACCTTTCCAGTAGGTTGGGTTAGTAATGGGGGTTCTGTGTGCCAAGTTCGGTCCAGGTCGGTCATCAGTGGAGGTCACAATTTCTCTAGCTGTGGGTGAACTACAACTTCCAGAAAGGAAGATCAGTTCCCCCAACCCCCCTCCCCCTTAGCAAATTTCAGCATATCAAGTATGCCTGCCAAGTATGGGCCAGATCCATCGGTGTTTGGGTTCACAGTGCTCTCTTGGTGAACTACAACTTCCCCAAATCAAGGTGAATTTCCCCCAAAGACCTCCAGTATTTTTGCTGGTCATGAGGGCTCTGTGTGCCGAGTTAGTTTCAGGTCCATTGTTGGTGGAGTTCAGAGTGCAGTTCTTAGATCGCAGGTCAACTACATCCCAGTACCTACAACTCCAATAAATCATGGTGAATTCTCCCCAAAACCTCTCTAGTATGTCAGTTGCTGATCAATCCCTCTGTTTGCTGTGTGCCATAGAAAAGAATGGGAAAGGGTTAAGGGAGAGACAGTGGTTGGGGTCATGCAAATTCCACATCAATGGAGAGAGTCAGAAACACTGGGATGTCTGTGGTGGAGGAAACACAGAAAATCTAGGATGAAATGGTCCCTGTATGGAAGCCTTCACTTGGGTGGTGGGCATGATTGAGTTTGTGGAGGACTTTGGCAGGGCTTTTGTACATGTTCATGGTGCTCACGATGACCTGCAATGTCATTGGAGGGAGGGCCATTGGTGTCTCCTGAGTGGTGGGAGTTATATTTTTTTGTGGAGGCAGAAGTTTGTCTATGTAAGTGGACACCCCAGCCACACACACACACACATTTTCATTTTTGTTATGGATACACTAGAAAAACAATATAATTTGAAATATATAGTAATCGAGGTATGGAAAGAGGAATTAAATCATAATGAGAAGGACATCAACAATTGGATAAGTAAAGGTTTCGCGTGGGTGTCCCCCCCCCCCTTCCCCGTTTCTTAATATCTGTTTGAATATACAAACCTAATGAATTAGATACGACAAACAAACTACAAATGAAGTTTTGCACAACCCTACTAAGAATACACATCAGACCAGAATAGTATGAGTAAATAGACAAAAAAAAAACCCTTTTTATTTTTCCTTTTTTTCTGTAACGGGAATGTGTAATGTCATACTCTACTTATATAATCTAATAATTTTAAATGAAATTTGCCCCTGCATTTAGTCTTTCAAATGCTTTAATTTTATTACATGAAAAAAGGGATCCAACCTTGTTTCGTGCTCCTCTGCCGGCAGCGCAGGCCTGGATGGGAAGAGGACACAAATAAAGGGAAACAGCTAAAGGGTTGTTGTTTGCTTGTGTCAACTGGGCAATTTGTAACACTGAAACAGAACGGAAAAGGAGAAAGGGCTTACCTCTCTCTCTCCGCCACCTCCTGTTTCTCTTCCGCCCTGTAAGAACAAATAATATTGTAAATAAATAAATAAATAAACGGCTTGCTAAAATATCCTGTTCTGGAAGGAGCATAGTCCATATTTAAAATATTGGTAGTCCATATTTAAAATATTAATTATCTGCCATCCCACTTTCTCCCCTTTTCCTCATCTTACTTTCTTCAACCTAAATTCAAAATGACAAAATAATTTCCAGCGAGTGCAACAAGGCTTCTGGCCGAGTCTTGCAAAGTCCTTTAGTCTTACCTTTCTTTTCTGGCTCTGTTCCGCTCCTCTTCGAACCTTTGTATTAATAGGAAAGAAAGACATTGATTATTATTATTATTATTATTATTATTATTATTATTATTATTAATGCCTTGGAGGAGAAGAAAACTTTATCGGTGAAGACCATGACAAAATCCAGGAGTTGACACTTACTGTAGAATGCAGTCTGGGATCTGGACGTGCTCCATAGGGATGTTATGGGCTAGCTCTTCCAAGGTGTGGACATACTGGATTTTATTGATGAATTTCACACTGTGGAGATACAAACACACATCTCTGAAAACCCTGGAGACTTTTCTAAGATGCTGCAATGATTATTTAGTCCTGATAGGGATTAAACAGTACTCAAAATCAGCTCAACAACTTCCCCCTTTTTCTTGGTCCAAAAGAGTAGTTCTTCCAAGCTTCGTTCGAGCTCAAGACTGCACTGCCTCCTGCCATAATGTAGATCCTTTCTCAAAAAGAGATTTATATTGTTTACCACAGGTTTTGCGTGTTCTACAAGGAGATGCACAAGCCAGACACCTTCTCTTTCCATCATCGCTCACCTGATGAATGGTCGCGAGATGGCCAGGACTGTCCGGATGAACCAGGAGGGATGGACGATGATCAAGGCCTTCAGGTTTTTCCGTAATCTGTCAAAAAAAGAGAGGCCAACACGGGGCCAAGAGGGTAGTTTGTGACACAAACCCAGAAAAAGGTGAAAGATGATAGATATATAAGAAAATCAGCATATGTTGTCTACCTATCTTTCTATCTATCTGTCTGTCTGTCTGACTAGCCATCCATCCATTCATCTAACTAGCCATCCATTCATCTGTCCATCCATCCATCCATCCATCCATCCATCCAGTCGTCTATCCAGCCATCCATCCATCCATTCATTCATCTATCAATCCAGCCATTCATTCTTCTATCAATCTATCCATCCATCCATTCATTTATCCATCCATCTATCCATCCACCGATCTGCCCATTCATTTGTCCATCCATCCATCTATCCATCAATCATCTTCCACCTTTTTTCAACTCTAGGACACAAGATGGCTCTCAAAACTGATCAGAAACAGCCTTGGATTCATCAAATACCAGCTTGGTGGAACTGTAACCATTTATCTGCTTCTTTACTTTTAGAGTATTCATTCCCCAGGTTTTATACCTCCAAACCTACAATCTCCTGGATTTATAACTGCAAACCTACAACTCAAGTTGCTTATGCTTGAAAAAAGGTCCATATCTCCTTTAGCAAGTGAAAGAAAGGAGAGGAAAATAAATGGAAGCTTTATACGAACGCAAAGACACAAAGTTAGGAAGAACAAATATATCCAATGGCAAGATGAGGAATAGAATGGACATTTTATAAAATATATTGCATTTGTGTGTCCTGCTTTTTTCTCAAAGCTTTCAGCCCAAGTGACATGAGCATTGCCATGAATGTTCTTCAGAAAAGGAGAGCTTGCTATTTTGGTGCCGTTGAATTTAAGAACACAGAGAGGATGCGGCAACTGAGTGGGGAATCTGACCCCATGCCTTTCAAGATTACAGCTGATACTCAAAATCAAGTTATGAGATGGACCCATTTCTCACCTCCTGTCAATCATCTGGTAGCATTTTTTCAGCCAGCCAATGCCTGGCATCCTCCGGCGTGGGGTGGCCCCATTCAGGTAGACAATCATGTAGTCTTCTGCTACCAGAAGCTCAAGGCTACTGATCACGTAGCTGTTGGGAGGAAGGTGGAAGGAGGAAAGAGGGTGAGAGGAAAGTCATGCAAGTGGAGCATTCAATGTTTTCTCCTCCTTGGAAGACAAGGGGAAAAAGTTACTCACAGGAAGAGGTTCTCCATGATGTAATGGTAGTCAGGGAGGCCGCTGTCAGGCAGGTAGCAGGCGGCAAAGACAATGATGGCATTGAGGCCTTCGCCATAATAACCTGGCAGAAAAGAGGCAAATAGATGTGTGAGATGGGGAGAATATTTACAAATATTTGAGAAAGGATCAAAAAGCATATTGATTGAGTATTGAGGAACCTTGATAAGAAGAATCCCAGAGTGGCAAGAATGCCCAATATGTTAATTCTGTGTAAAATACGTTTTTTTTTGCACATCGTATCTTGTGTTCTATTCTGCACAGGAAATTCTGCATTTGTAGTTGTGTGACACCCCCTCCCCCCATGACCATTCTTGATAGACGGTCCAAGATCCACATCTGTGGCTCCCTTTCCTCACCTCCGTGGGTCACCACTTTCATGTACGGCTTGATCATCTGCAGGTCAATGCGGTGTTCCTGCTCACCGATGATGACAGTCCTCCACAGGCGACCGTTGCTGGTGCTGCCGTCCTCCGCAGCCCCATCCCCAAATAAGTCTGCACTATCACCAGGCATGTTTTTGGCGGTCGCCACAGGAGTATCGTCTGAAAAACAAAGCATTGTCAGACTGGGTTGGCTACATCAGCTACTGCAACCACCCCACCAGGTAGGCACGTCATTTAGAACTCCCAAAATACTGCCTCCGTAACATTGCTTTTGTACAGAATGTGCAAGGCAAGCAGATCATCCAGCCCAATATCAGCAAAGCCCTTATCTGCAAACTTGCTTATTTGCAGAGTGGAAAAAATACAGTTCAGCTCCTGGACCGTATCCTTTTTATTAGATGCCGGAACTTTCAGTTTCATTCAAATATTTGAAGTCTTTTATTTTTGGTACAGGCTATACAGTCATCAGGATATTCACGATCTCATCACGGTGATACGGAATGGAGATCACGATGCAAGAGCCAAGGTGCAAGATGGAAGAGGGGCGAGCTCATGGATCTCCACACCTTAAACAAGTCAACACTGTTTCAATGTGGATTTCGCAAATACAAGTCATGCCAGACTTATCTCTCTTTTCAATAGAGTTACAAGCTTAGTAGATGCAGGGAATGCTGTGGATGGAGCGTATCTTGATTTCAGTAAGGCCTTCAACAAAGCAAACCATGACCTTCTTGCAAGCAAACTAGTCCAATGTAGACTAGGCAATGCTACTATTGGGTGGATCTGTTGTTGGTTAAGCAACCTAATCCAAAGGGTGCTTCTCCTCAATGGTTCCTCTTTTTCCTCCTGGAAAGAAGTGACAAGTGGAGTGCCATGAAGCGGGTTTGGTCCTGGGCCCAGTGTTGTTCAAGATCTTTATTAATGACTTGGATGAAGGTTTAGAGGGCATGCTGACCAAGTTTGCAGATGACACCAAATTAGGACAGATAGCTAATACTCCAGAGGACAGGATCAGAATTCAAAATGACTTCAACAGATTAAAGAGCTGATTGACCAAAACTAACAAAATGAATTTCAACAAGGACAAATGTAAGATACTACACTTTGGCAGAAAAAATTAATTGCAAAGATACAGGATGGGTGATGCCTGGCTGCACAATAGTCAATGTGAGACATATCTTGGAGTCTTTGTGGACAACAAGTTGAAAATGAGCCAAGAGTGAGATGCAGCAGCTCAAAAAGCCAATGGGATTTTGGATTGCATCAAATGGAGTCTAGTGTCTAAATGGAGGAAGTCATGGTGCCTTTGTATTCTGCTTTGGTTAGACCTTTTTACCTGGAATACTGTATCCAATTTTGGACACCACAGTCTGAAAGAGATATTGGCAAGTTGGAAGGCGTTCAGAGGAGGGCGACTAAAATGATCAAAGGTCTGAAGACCATGAATCCCTATGGGGAGCATCTTAAAGAACTGGGTATGTTTAGCCAACAGAAGAGAAGTTTAAGAAGAGACATGATAGCCATGTATAAATATGTGGAAGGGTGTCATAAGGAAGAGGAAGCAGGCTTGTTTTCAATTGATTCAATGGAGCCATGGTTCAAATGACAGGAAAAGAGATTCCACCTGAACATTAGGAAGAACCTCCTTATTATAAGAAGGACTGTTCAGCAATGGATTCTCTACAGGTGAAAGCTCCTTCCTTGGAGGCTTTTAAACAGAGGCTCAATGGCCATCTGTCAGGGGTACTTTGATTGTGTTTTTCCTGCATGGCAGGGGGTTGAACTAGATGGCCCATGTGGTCTCTTCCAACTCTATTATTCTATGATTCTATGATTCTACCCATCATGCCCAGGGACAAAGCATATGACATAGAACTTGTCATTCTTGTCACATGGGCGTGACACAGCTTCTTTAGCCAGCCCCACCACTTACTTAATACGTCAGTGGCTTCTAGTGACCACATGTTCTGGAAAGAAGTATTTTTCATACACACATTTAAACTCATGGAGTTACATTCAACACATTTCTTGCTAACACAGCAATATCTAACTGACAAGGGAAAGGACCATCCACTTCAAGTCAACAAAGTATTTTGAGGGCTCCTCTATATGGGACATATGTACCCAGATGGCTGATGACCCTTTTGCTTACCCTCCCATTCCAGTTCGTTCCCATTCCCAAGGAACTCGAGGGAGTCGGTCTCATCAGGGGTCTCAATATCGTCGACATTGATGTCCAGGTCGTCGGGAGTATCAAGGAAATCATCTGACAGGAGTGAGCCCTCGCTCTGATCCAATGATATGTTGATTTCGGGGGCCACCAGTGTCTTCCGTTTATGATGTGCCCCGTTACTAAAATTTAATGTGTTTGGAGGAGCTGCGGGTGGAGAAAAAGGGGAAAAAAAGGAAATGGATCAGTGCTGTATGGGGAAAAGTTGTGTTTCTTCAGTGAGCATTTCTTTATGGAAATATCTTACTCCAGCTCTAGCATTTTATTTATTTATTTATTTACAGTATTTATATTCTGCCCTTCTCACCCCGAAGGGGACTCAGAGCGGATCACAGAACACATACGCGGCAAACATTCAATGCTGTTATACAATGACAAGACATACAGTTGTACATAGATAGAGGTGTATATAGGCTTTTCCCATCTTCAGCAACTTGGAGGCTGTGCTCGGTTCTTGCCATGGGTATAGGGGGCGGGGAGGCTCTCACTCCAGCTTTCACTGCTGAAGAATTTTTGTCTGTTAACTTTCCTCCTTGATTGAATTACCGGCATTTTTCTGGCATTTCCTTTTGGGTGTCTAAATACCTCCCTGCTTTTAAAGCGGTACCTATTTATCTACCCACAATTGCTGTTTTCACTCTCCTAGGTTGGCAGAAGCTGAGTTGAAGGCCAGGAGCTCACCCTGACCTGGGCTTTGAACTGCCAACCTTCTGATTAGCAAGACTTACTGCAGATGGTGGTTAACCTGCGGTGCTAAAGCCCGGTCCATACTAATACCAGATGGCTGTGTAGAAAAGTTGTTTGGCTTATGAGGGAGCAGATGGGCAATGGGAACAAATGGGAGGCATCACAAAGAACGGAATAATTGAGGTCACACCATATACAGTGATACCATGACTTAAGAGTGACCAAGCTCTTAACTCAAAATGCTCTTTTGAGAGGTTTGAGGGGACTGACTCACCATAGTGGGAGTTGTAGTTTACCCTACAGCCAGAGAGTATACTGAACCGTACTGATGATGCATCTAGAGCAAACTTGCCCAACGTAACAAACTTTAAGGACCGATGGAGTTTCTCGGGGTTAACCTGGCATGATGTGAATTGTAGTTCACCCACAACCTTATATATTTTGTACAATTAAAACCCGACTTTCCAAATAACATGGGCAACGCCAGATACCCAAGCTAGTGGAACAATAAAAATGAAAGAGCAACTTAAATATGTTAGAAGCACAAAGCTGTGGCAAGGAAGCCCAAAGCACAAAGTGAAGATGCAGAAGCATCACTTCCTTCTTCTTCCTGTCCTCCTTTCAGCCTCCCTCCCTCTCTTGTTATCTCTCTCTCTCCCTTCAAGAAGCTAAACATACAGGGAATAAAAACCACACAAAATTAACTAGCCCAAAGTTCCTCCAAGCGGACAAGAGCACAGAAGACAGTGATCTTCCAAAGCGGACAAGAGCACGAGGCATGGAGGCTGCTCCCTTGAAGCTCTGGATTCTGGAGCTTGCTCTTAACTCAAAACATGGCTCTCATGTCAAAGCAAAACACAGGCTGAGTGACAGCTCTTAATTCAAAGCACCCACTCTTAAGTCAAGGTTCTACAGTATCAAATTGGTATTAGAGCAATCATATTGGCTGAACATGGCAGAACATAGTCTTCTCTTTTGACCGGTAGTTTGGACATATCATGAGAAGATCAGATTCATTGGAAAAGATAACAACAAGACATTACTGGCAGAAATATACGTTTTCCAATACCATTACTCACAGAGTGTCTCATTTGGGCCACCTAAGGAGTCCATTCCTGCCTCTTCTGGGAGCGGCCTGCAGATTTGAAATGGAAGAGAAACAGATAGCTAAAACACAATTCCTCGCAAATAAAACACCAAATATTAGAAGATGTGAGTGTATCCTACATATGTGTGTATATCCCTTTTATTTTATAATACTGCATATATAATTACTTGGATTACCAGATAATCCCCCTGGATTCTCAACCGCCAATCAGCTTGTGCGTTACGAAATACACTTGCTCAGCTCAGAGGCAGCTCCAGGAAGGGAAGTGCAAATAATACAGTAAAACAGCTTCAGTTCTCTCCCCTTTACAGGTATTTAATGAGGAAGGGGCTGCTTCATTTTCATATTTACACATCTTGGAAGTTAAAATTCAGATATTAACCCAAAGCCCAGGCTAGAGCAATGACGCTCTTAGCTCATTGTTCTTGTTGCTCAGGAAAATGCGATTGCAGCTGGCAAAGCTCCCCTCTCTATGTATGTATGTATGTGTGTGTGTGTGTGTGTGTGTGTGTGTATAGGCTTATATATGCGTAAAGTGTGTGTATGTATATATATGTTTCTGTGTGGATATATAAGTATGTGTTGTGATGGAATCTTCGAGGAGTGATACTACTGGGAGCCTTGCAACAGTATTTGTATATATGTATGTGTGTGTGCATATGTATATATAAAGTATGTGAGTATATATATATGTGTGTGTGTATATATATATATACATGAAGTGTGTGAGTGTATGCATAATGTGTATATATCTATATCTATATCTATACGAAGTGTGTAGGTATATGTGTATCTCTGTGTGTATATTTATGTGCGTGCATATATGTAAATGTATATGTGTGTGTGTGTATATATATATATATATATATATATAGTAAACAAATCCAAAGAGGTTCTCTCCTTACCGCTATTCCTGGTCTTCAGATATGGCTCATTCAAGAATCTTCCACCTTTTCCTTTTTAAATAAGTTTCTCAGAGGTTTTGTCTATGTGTGTGTGTGTGTGTGTATGTTACAAAGCTCTCGTTCCCTGCTTCTTTCTCTCCCTCTTCTGAACGGCATCAATTTGGCACCATTTTGGACGTGGCAGACGGATCCTCTGACAGCTTTCCGGCCGTCTCTTTCTGAGCATGCTCCCTGCATCCGCCCTCTGAGCATCACTCCCTTTGGACCCAGAGATCGAGATAGAGCATCCCAACTCGTTTATCCCAAACAGCTGCCGGGATAAACCCAGGGGTTGAAAGAGGAAGATGATGATAGGAACACACAACTGTCTCTATTTTCTGCTTCCGAAAAAGAACAAGAGAAAAACCTTCTCTTTCCCTGATTACATAATCCTGCCTCCCCAGGGGCAGCTTGCCAATTTAATCACACTTTATTGACTCAGAAGGGATCCATGGTTAGGCCTCGCTGGCATGGAAATTGGCCGCTTCGCTCTTTTTGTTTTCATGGGGGGCAATGGGTATAAACAGGAGCTTTTCTTCGCACAAATACATGTACCGGAAATGTACATGGCTTGGCACCAAATCAGAATGTGCAACCTATTTCTATCATCATCATCATCATCATCATCATCATCACCACCACCACCACCATTCTCAATCTTGAATCAGTTACTTAAGGAAGTATGTAATTATTATTGTTATTATGATGGTGGTAGTGGTGATGATAATGATTTCCAACTAGGTCGTTTCTCCTGATCTAATCCTCCCAGTTGTGACACTTCGGAACAAAATTAAGCCAAAGGTATATACCATAAGGCATAGTCCAACAGGCCATGGTTTTGAATTTTCACACCAGAAATGTATATAGCTTGTATGAACACCTCCCAAACAGAGGGTGCCTCCAGGCAACAGAAACCAGCCTACCTTTATGCGGAGAACCTCACTGATTGCAGCTTCATGGCTACTTAATGCTATTTAAGCTTGCTCATTGCAACATTCACACTTGCTTCAAACAGACACGTGTCCTTTCTCCCACCCTGGACATTATTCCACAGGGATATATACACTTCACTTGCCTCACAACCTTTATTCAGATGCCCTCACTGATTGACTTTGCAGTTTCATGGCTACTCAATGCTATTCAGGCCTGCTCACTGCAACTTTCACACTTGCTTTACGCAGACAAGGGTTCTTTTCCCCACCCTGGATATTATTCTATGGTAAATATATACACTCCACGTGCTGCACTACTTCTATGCAGATACCCTCACTGATTGACTTTACAAACTCCATAGCTACTCAACGCTATTCAAGCTTGTTCATTGCAACATTTACAGTTGCTTTAAACAGAAAAGAGTTCTTTCTCCCACTCTGGACATTATTCCACAGATATATATATATATATACACTCCACTTGCCTCACTGCCAACAGAACCTCTGAAGATGTCATTAGCCACAGATGCAGGTGAAATGTCAGGAGAGAATGTTGCTGGAACATGGCCATACAGTCTAAAAAACTCACAGCAACCCAGTAATTCTGGTCATGAAACCCTTTGACAACACAGTACTCATTATATTCATTTCACTCCTTATGTAGCGGACGGTGGTAGTTTATGTGTTTCCTTTTAAAAAAATGAAATTTGCAAAATTTGTTGCGTAGGGCCATTGGAAACTATGAGGAAATGTCATAAAGGGGAAATGAAATGGGAGAGAAGTGATCTGCTTGCAGAGTGCCACGAGAGACTCGCTCCTCGGCCCTTGGAGTCCATGCTCCAGAGTACGACAGAGCCCTTGTGTTCCAAGGACAATGGGTGCTCTGTCTCAGCCCAGCTGCCAGAGCAAAAGGCAGATGGGTCGTCTCCCTTCTTCCTCTCCACTAAATCAGCATGTCTATCAAAACCACATCTGCAGCCAAGGGATCTAATAAGTGAGTCTTTGACTCTGGTTTTTGACCCGGGTTTGGTTTCTGACATCTCAAAAGTACAGGAAGACACTTGTTGCATCTGCACCACACCAAAAAGTTAGTTTTAGTTAGCTGTAACAGCCTCCAAGAAGGGACAGCTTGACCCAGCATAGAACTTCAGAAGAATTGTTTTGCTAAAGACTTCAAAGCTCAGCATAGGGTGAGGTAGTTTGGGAGTGAAATGGTCGACACAGCAAGGCCATAAATCTCATATGCCATGGGAATAAATGAGGAGGCTAATTAGATAGCAATGACATAATGGGTTTCAACATGTGCCAGCAATGAAGATGATATTATGGCCTTATGGCGCATACTCACAGAAAGGGGAAAGTTTTCTCTAGAAATGAAAGTATAAATAATACTATGAAATAATATGATACTTCATCTTGTTGACGGGAATCATAGAATCATAGAATCAAAGAGTTGGAAGAGACCTCATGGGCCATCCAGTCCAACCCCCTGCCTAAAAGCAGGAATATTGCATTTAAATCACCCCTGACAAATGGCCATCCAGCCTCTGCTTAAAAGCTTCCAAAGAAGGAGCCTCCACCACACTCCGGGGCAGAGAGTTCCACTGCTGAACGGCTCTCACAGTCAGGAAGTTCTTCCTAATGTTCAGATGGAATCTCCTCTCTTGTAGTTTGAAGCCATTGTTCCGCGTCCTAGTCTCCAAGGAAGCAGAAAACAAGCTTGCTCCCTCCTCCCTGTGGCTTCCTCTCACATATTTATACATGGCTATCATATCTCCTCTCAGCCTTCTCTTCTTCAGGCTAAACATGCCCAGTTCCCTAAGCCGCTCCTCATAGGGCTTGTTCTCCAGACCCTTGATCATTTTAGTCTGGACACATTCCAGCTTGTCAATATCCCTCTTGAATTGTGGTGCCCAGAATTGGACACAATATTCCAGATGTGGTCTAACCAAAGCAGAATAGAGGGGTAGCATTACTTCCTTAGATCTAGACACTATGCTCCTATTGATGCAGGCCAAAATCCCATTGGCTTTTTTTGCCGCCACATCACATTGATGTGGCGGCAAAAGCTTCCCATTGGAGTGGGAATAATATATGGGACAGATGGCAAGCTATTTAACCTCAGCAGACTGAAAGCCAAAACCAAGGTCACAACAATATCTGTTATAGAAACCGAATATTCCGATGATAACGTAGTCTGTGTGCATTCAGAAGAAGACCTACAAGCCACTTATACACCTTTGCAGAAGGATACAAGAAGCTCGGCTTTTCATTGAACATCAAGAAAACCAAAGTGCTCTTCTAGCAGTCACCAGCAAATCCTTCTGCAGTGCCAGAAATACAGCTTAATGCTGTAACATTAGAAAATGTTACAATTTCTGCTCTCTTAGCAGCCACCTCTCCACAAAAGTCAACATTGACACTGAAATACAACATTGCCTGAGCTCTGCTAGTGCAGCATTCTTCCGAATGAAGCAGAGTGTTTGAGGATCGAGACTTCCATAGGAATACCAAGGTGCTTATTTATAAAGCTATTGTCCTCCCAACCCTGCTGTACTCCTGCAAAACGTGGACTGTCTACATGTCCTGGAATTCCATCAGCATTACCTCAGAAAAATGCTGCAAATCTCTTGGGAAGACAGGCGGACAAATATCAGCATGCTTGAAGAAGAAAAGGCCACCAGCATTAAAGCAATGCTCCTACAACATCAACTCAGCTGGACTGAAGGCAACATTGTCTGCATGCCCACATATCACCATCTCCCAAAGCAGTTACTCTAGTCCGAACTCAAGAACGGAAAATGGAATGTTGGTGAGCAGGAAAAGAGAGTGAAAGATGGGCTGAAAGCAGTGGCATAGACACTGAGAACTGGGAAGCCCTGGTCCTTGAGCGCTCTATAGCTGGAAGTCAGCTGTGACCAGCAGTACTATGGAATTTGTAGATACTAAAATGGAGGGCAAAAGGGAGAAATGTGCTAAGAGGAAGAAGATGTGTTAAGCCAGCCCTGAGTGGGACTGCCTTCCACCTGGAAACCGAAGTCCTTACTGTGGAAGAACATGCGGATCAAGAATAGGGCTCCACAGTCACCTACGTACCCACTGCCAAGACACTGCACTTGGAAGGCCATCATACTTGGACAATGAAGGATTGTCTAAGTATGTAAAGTAAGGACTGAGGAGTAGGTGTGATGCTTCCTTTGTTTGTAAAGCTCACCAAGTGCTTATCTGATCAAATAAACTCACTAAACAGAAATCTCCCGTCCAGTGACTGACCTCCACACACTAAAAAAACTCTCACACAGGTGTCTTCCAAGAAAAATAAAAACAAAATAACAAAAGTCCCATGGTGATCAGCGAGTGGTGATGGGGGAAGGATTGTGAAATCTGGAAGCCCCTAGTTGCAGACTGGCACATGGGTGGTGGATACAGACTCCATCATTCTACCTCAAGGTCTGAGGCAGTTGAGTAGTTCGGCAGCTGTATCCATGACTGAGCAGCCCTTTTGAGGTTCCACTCTGCTCACCCCACACGGGGAAGGGGCTAGAAAAGGTGCCCTAAACATAGTCTGCATCTCTTATCCCTGACCGAGCTGCCGTGTCCAGTGGGGTCACTACCCTGCGGCCAAAAATGAGAAACGAACTTTGGAACATGGAATGTATGGACGCTGATTGGCAACACTGACAATGAATGCCCCGAATGCAGAACTGCTATCATTGCAAGGGAGCTGGGACGCTTTAACATCAACATAGCAGCACTTCAGGAGACTTGGCAGGAGAGGGACAGCTGAAGGAAGAAAAAGGAGGCTACATCTTCTTCTGGAAGGGACTGCCTGAAGAAGAACAAAGAATGCACAGAGTTGGCTTTGCTATCAGAAATGACCTGGTGAAGCATCATTTCTGACCGAATCACCCATTGGCATCAACGAACGACTCTCAACCCTCCAAATTAACCTCGCCAAAAACCAACATGCAACCATCGTAAGTTCCTACGCACCAATGCTAGATGCTGATGAAGACATCAAGGAAAAAAAATACTGTCAGCTGGACACCATCCTATCGGAGATACCTAAGGATCATCCTCCTGGGGGACTGTAATGCAAGAGTTGGACAAGACTTCGACCTGTGGCCAGGGACCATAGGAAAAGACGGGCTTGGAAACAGCAACTGTGCGGAACACAACCTTGTCATCAACAACACGCGCTTCTGCCAGAAAAACAACCTCAAGGCATCATGGAAGCACCCCCGATACTAGAGATCATTACAGCTGTCCAGCAGATGGGAAACAGATCTGGGTCATTTCACCCCCACAAAAATAGCACCCCGTTTGACTGCAAAACCAACCTTGGGAAGTCCTCATCCTGCCACTCTTCCTTCACGTCCACGTTCTCCATCCGCAGCGTGGCTTCAGTAGTCCCCATCACGTTGGGAACAGATTGGCTCAGTCCGGAAGTGCCTCAGTTGAGCTCCTTCCACCTGAGGAGACAACATCTCTGCGTTAACATCTCTGCGTTATCATTCCTATTATTTGGATTTATATTCTTCTCAAGGAGGCCTACAATATTAATTCAAGCAGAATATGAAATGCACTGTGAACTAATTCAACCGGAGAAGTCAGAACTTGAAGAGCCAACCTGGACACAGAATATTATTTGAGAACACAGAGCCCTTGCTTGTTTGAAGCAAGTGTGAATGTTGCAATGAGCAAGCTTGAATATCATTAAGTAGCCATGAAGCTGCAAAGTCAATCAGTGAGATCATCTGCATAGAGGTAATAAATGCTTCATTGGGCCAGGGGAAATTCCTGTCCTACCTTAAGCAGGCAGTGGTAAAACCTCTACTAAAGAAGATCTCCCTTGACCCAACTATATGTGACAACTACAGACCCATTTCCAACCTCCCTTTTCTGGGCAAGGTTCTGGAGTGGGTAGTTGCCTCACAGCTTCAGGGATTCCTCGATGACACCAATTTTCGAGATCGTTCACAGTCTGGCTTTCGACCTGGGCACAGTACCGAGATGGCTTTGGTCACCTTGCTGGATGACCTCCGTAGGGAAGTGGACAGGGGGAGTGTGACCCTGCTCGTTCTCATGGATATCTCAGCGGCTTTTGATACCATCGACCATGGCATCCTTCTAGGGAGACTCGGTGAGATGGGACTTGGGGGCACGGTTTTACTGTGGCTCTGGTCCTTCCTGGAGGGTCGTTCCCAGTCGGTGAAGCTGTGGGAGTCCTGTTCGGACTCCTGGCCATTGACCTGTGGCGTCCCGCAAGGGTCTATTCTGTCCCCCATGCTATTTAACATCAATTTAACATTTAACATCTATATGAAACCGCTGGGAGAGGTCATCTGGAGTTTTGGAGTACAGTGCCATCTCTACGCAGATGACACTTAACTCCATTACTCATTTCCACCAGATTCCAAGGAAGCCCCGTGGATACTGGACCAGTGCCTGCCTAAACGGTTTGGGGCCTGCCTACCTTCGTGACCATATCTCTCTCCATGAACCAGCCCGAGCTCTTTGATCTTCGGGGGAGGCTCTCCTTTCGCCCCTACCAGTGTCACAGGCTTGTCTTGTGGGTACAAGGGAGAGCGCCTTCTCCTCTGTGGCCCCCCAACTCTGGAACTCATTGCCCGGAGAGATTAGGAAAGCCCCTACCTTAGAAAGCTTTAAAAAGAATCTCAAGACCTGGCTCTGCCATTGTGCTTTTGGAGAGTAGCAATACAACCTTATGCTATTGCTCCCCTCAACACTTTTGTCCTTTGGAGTACACCTCCCCCTTGTACGAAGGCTTGTTTACCACCCCATTTCTCTATGAGTTCTTCCTTGCAAATAATCTGCTCCTTTTATCTCACCCTGAGTTTTTAATCATTTTATTGTACATGCGGCCCGCTCACTGTTACTGTGATTGTTCATTGCATTCTTATGTTTTGTGTTAATTGGTTATTGTATTCATCATGTTTTTGTATTTTACTGTGTTGCTGCTTGCATTTCGGTTTTTATTTTATAGCCATGAAGTTTGCACAGCCAATCAGTGAGTGTCTCTGCATTGAGGTAGTGAAGCAAGTGGAGTGTGTG
The DNA here is from genome assembly GCF_037176765.1 of Anolis sagrei. Classification (NCBI taxonomy): domain Eukaryota; kingdom Metazoa; phylum Chordata; class Lepidosauria; order Squamata; family Anolidae; genus Anolis; species Anolis sagrei. The sequence continues at coordinate 28,789,634 of NC_090034.1, read as the reverse complement.
TGTATATATATCCCTGTGGAATGATGTCCAGGATGGGAGAAAGAACCTTTGTCTGTTTGAAGCAAGTGTGGATGTTGCCATTAGCAAGCTTGAAAAGCATTGAGTAGCCATGAAGTTTGCGCAGTCAATCAGTGATGGTCTCTGCATAGAGGTAGCCTGGCTGTTGTTGCCATCGTGTCAGACTACACAGAGATGCCACTTAAATCCACAAGTACATGAAAAATTTCAAGGTACAGTCAATCAGTGAGAGTATCTCCATAGAGGTAGCCTCGCCTCTACTGCCTGGAAGAACCCTCTGTTTGGGAGGTGTTCACCGGCCCTTGGTTGCTTATTGTCTGGAGTTCTCCTATTTCTGAGATTACCAGGATTAAAAAAACACCAGAATCTAAACAGTAAATAAGGAACACCACTCAGAAACAGGAAAACTCCAAGCAGCAAACACCTCCCAAACAGTTAGTGCCCCCAGGCAACAGAGGCCAGGCAGAGACCTTCACTGATTGACTTTGCAGTTGCAAGGCTACTCAATGCTATCCAATCTTGCTAATTGCAACATCCACACTTGCTTCAAACAGACACAGGTTCTTTCTCCCACCCTGGATATTAGGGTAAATATATACACTCCACTTACTTCACTACCTCTGTGCAGAGACCCTCAATGATTGACTTTGGAGCTTCATGGCTGCTTGATGCTATCCAAGCTGGCTCATTTCAACATTCACACTTGCTTTAAACAGACAAGGGTTCTTTCTCCCACTCTGGACATTATTTCACAGGGATATAAATACACTCCACTTGCTTCACTATATGCAGAGACCTTCACTAATTGACTTTGGAACTTCATGGCTACTCAATACTATTCAAGCTTGCTCATTGCAACATCCACACTTGTTTCAAACAGACAAGAGTTTTTCTCCCACCATGGATGTTATTCCACACACACACACACACACACACACACACACACACACACGCTTCAGTAACAACAGATTCTCTGAGGATGCTTGCTACAGATGCTGGCGAAAAATCAGGAGAGAATGCTGCTGAACATGGCCATACAGCCCAAAAATCTCACAGCAACCTAATTTGATTTATTTGTTGCTGCAACCTGCAGAGACTCTCAAGACAGCAAAGGAGAGCAAATACATAGAGGCCTGTGCCATTAGCCACAGATGCAGGAGAAAGGTTAGCAGAGAATGCTACTGGAACATGGACATATAGCCTGAAAAACTCACAGCATCCTAATGATTCTGGCCAGGAAAGCGTTTGATAACACAATAAATCAAACCGTCACAAGCAATTACTTTTCTAGCTGTGCTGCAGTTTGATACCCCTTCACCCTCGCCTTCCTTCTCCATGCAATCTGGAGATGAGGTCTGGTGCTCAGATCCAGCATTTCTTTAGATAATGCTGAACCAGGAGGTCTGGCTCAATGGTGCTCAAATGGGTGGCATCAAATGCTACCATGTTGGCGTTGCTGGACAAACCAGGCCTCGCTCTCATTCTCCGCTATGCCTCCTCAAAGCAGAGCACGGAAGCAGATTTAATTGATAACAGATGCGTACCAAATTGGGAGTGATGGGTACCAAAGCACTGTTCATTTGGAAAATGCTCTCTCATCGCTGCATCTTGTTTGGCTAGAGATTCTCCCCTCCCGCAATAGCAGTGTGTCCAAAATCCAAAATATGTTATCACCATTATGCCGTTCTGACTGTCAACGCCTCATGACTCACCCCGCCTGCAAGTCCCAGCTAAATTCCGATGGCATTTCCATCCCAGATTCTTAATCTGTCAAAACCGGGCTCCGCCAGTTCAATGCTGCACGCAAGCTGGCCTCCATTTGGACACAGCCACACACCTTGTGTCAAAAGGGGGGAAATATCCGTCTCCGTCCGGCGTCTCAAATGCACTTAATTGCACTCCTTTTGTGCTCAGAGGGAAAAGAAAAAAGGGAGGCGCCTGGAAAAGGAAGGAGGGAGAGAAAGAGATGCCAGAGAGATGCAATGGAGCTGTTTGCGGAGGAGAGATGCTCTCAGTGCGCCACCGGCATCAGCATCATCAGCATCATCATCCGGTCCAGGAAACGGATGGAGGGAATATTCAGTGCACTGCGTTGTGCGCTGCATCCCTTTGGAAAGGCTTTCATCTGCTTCTCCTCCTCCCATATTCTGTGCCACCAATGTGTTCTGATGCGCAAGCACCTGATCCTCCATAATAGAAATGGATGGCTAGAAGGGTAGCTTTGCTTCTCAGTGGGATTAAGGGGAAGATGCTGGCCTACCCAGACAGATGAGGATGATATTAATATGATTAGTAATGTTTATTTATTTATTACATAGTGAAATAAATCTATAAAATTAAATCACAGTTAAAAAGTAGCTACAAAAGCCCATATTAAAATATACACACATTAAAATTATTATTATTATTATTATTATTATTATTATTATTATTATTTAGTATTTATTACCCGCCTCTCCTTTTGGCTCAAGGCTGGGCACAACATAGTGAAATATATCTATAAATGACATAAGAAAACATAGTTAAAATGAAAACCCAAAAGCCTAGACTATTATTATGAATAATAATAATATTTGATACACAAGATTAGTACATAGCAAACAAGATCACTGTGCTGGGTTTTGTATTTGATCACACGTCAGACACTTCCCAAGTATCTAGGACTGTGAGATGTATTGGCGGATAATGCGTGCAGATCCGAATAGGGTGGCCTTTTGCAGCTGACAGATGGTAATTTTGTCAGCACTGATTGTTTTTAAGTGCAGGCCAAAGTTTTTAGGCACTGCACCCGATCAGCATTGGAACCACCTTTACTGGCTTGTGCCAGAGTCTTTGCAGTTCTATCTTTAAATCCTCATATTGTGTCAGCTTTATTATTATTATTATTATTATTATTATTATTATTCTGACACAAAAACACAGTATATCACAGCAAACGAGATATGCATGCTGGATTTCATATCACAAAATCACAAGTCGAACACTTCCCAAGCGTTTAGGACTGTGTGATGTATTTTTCAAAGATGCACACAGATCCAAGTAAGGTGGCCTTTTGCAGTTGATAGATCGTGATTTTATCAATGTTTATTGTTTCCAAATGCTGGTTGAGATCTTTTGGCACGGCACCCAGTATGCCGATGACCACTGGGACCACCTGTACTGGTTTATGCCAGAACCTTTGCAGTTTGATTTTGAGGTCCTGATAACGTCTGAGTTTTTCCTGTTGTTTTTCATCAATTCAACTGTCACCCGGTATGGCGACATCAATAATCCAAAGTTTTTTCTTTTCCACAATCGTGAGGTCTGGTGTATTGTATTCCAAAACTTTGTCAGTTTGGATTCAAAAGTCCCACAGTATTGTTATATGTTCATTTTCCACTACCTTTGCAGGTTTATGATGCCACCAGTTCTTTACTACTGGCAGGTGGTACTTGTGACATAAGTTCCAGTGAATCATTTGGGCCACAGAGTTGTGCCTCTGTTTGTAGTCCATCTTTGTGATTTTCTTGCAGCAGCTGAGGATATGATCAATGGTTTCACCAGCTTCCTTCTGGTTGCTTCTGGTCACTTCTGGAGTAAGAGAATCAGCCGTCTACGAAGACGTTGCCCAGGGGACGCTTGGATGTCTTGCAACCCTGCAAGGAGGCTTCTCTCATGTCTCCTTGTTATGCCATCTTTATAAAGTTCTGGAGACACTTATTTTGCATAGAATTATGGAAAAAATAGACCCCTGTCTGATTCCACAGCAAGCCGGTTTCAGGAAAGGCAAAAGCTGCACATCGCAAGTGCTGAACCTGACTCAGCACATAGAAGATGGCTTTGAAAGGTAGCAGATCACAGGAGCTGTCTTCATAGACCTGTCAGCGGCTTATTATACTGTGAACCACCGCCTCCTCCTGAGAAAAATGTATAATATCACAAAGGACTACCATCTCACCCGCCTCATACGAAACCTGCTACAAAACAGGAGCTTCTTTGTTGAGTTCCAGGGCCAGAGAAGCAGATGGTGGAAACAGAAGAACAGCCTGTCTCAGGGGAGCATGCTTGCTCCATCCATGTTGAACATTTACAGAAATGACCAGCCACTGCCAGAAGGGACAGAGAGTTTCATCTATGCTGATGATCGTGCCATTACCGCTCAAGCAGGGAGCTTGGAGATGGTTGAACAGAAGCTCTCCGAAGCTCTAGGTGCTCTTACTGCCTATTACAGGGAAAACCAGCTGATCCCTAATCCATCTAAAACACAGACATGTGCTTTTCACCTTAAGAACAGACAAGCATCCCGACCTCTGAGGATTACCTGGGAAGGAATCCCACTTTAGCACTGCAGCACATCCAAATACCTGGACCATGGGCGCTAGAAACAATATCATACGAAAGCTGACTGGCACAACCTGGGGATCACAACCAGACACAGTGAAGACATCTGCCCTTGCACTTTGCTACTCTGCTGCTGAGTACGCATGCTCAGTGTGGAATACATCTCACCACGCTAAAACAGTGAATGTGGCTCTTAATGAGATATACCGCATTATCACGGGGTGTCTGCGCCCTACACCACTGGAGAAATTACACTGTTTAGCTGGTATTGCACCACCTGACATCCGCTGGGAAGTAGCAACCAATAGTGAAAGGACCAAGGCAGTGACATCTCCAGCTCATCCCCTATTTGGGTATCATCCAGCACGTCAACGACTTAAATCAAGAAATAATTTTCTAAGATCTACAGAGACACTCGCTGGAACACCTCAGCAAGCGAGAGTCCAAAAGTGGCAGGCTCAAACCCAGAACCTCAATCAATGGCTAATACCAAATGAGAGACTCCTCCCTGGGCACACAGAAAACTGGGCGACTTGGAAGGCACTGAACAGACTACACTCTGGCACTACGAGATGCAGAACCAACCTTAAGAAATGGGGCTACAAAGTGGAATCCACGACATGTGAGTGTGGAGAAGAGCAAACTACAGACCATCTGCTGCAATGCAACCTGAGCCCTGCTACATACAGAAAGGAGGACCTTCTTATAGTAACACCAGAGGCAACTCAAGTGGCCAGCTACTGGTCAAAGGACATTTGCTTGCAAACTTTGTGCTTTTTTTGTTTGTTTGTTAAAAAATGCAATACAACTGTTTGGTTTGCTCCTGACACAATAAATAAATAAATAAATAAATAAATAACCAGCTTCTATAATAATAATAATAATAATAATAATAATAATAATAATAATAATAAATGTATTACCCACCTCTTCTTTTGGCTCAAGGTGTGATATATAAAATTAAACCACAGTTAAAACACAAACATAAAATCCTATGTGTTGTCGAATGCTTTCATGGCCGGAATCACTGTGAAGTCGATAGGAACTTTAGGAGGGTCTTCCCCAGGAGGAGGGACCCTGAGACCCCACCAAAGAGGGATCGCTACTTTGGCGAGCTAGAAGAAGCCTGATTTCAGCAATTTTTATTTCTTTAAAAATTCAAAATAAATCTCACCAAAGTTGAAGAAGCAGCACCGAGGTGTTTTATTAGCGATTCAGCTGAAAAGGATGCAATGTAGCAATCATTCGCCTACAAAGCATGTGGTTACAGAGATCAGAGACATTTTTATAGCAAAAACAGGCTCAGAAGTTTCAAAATTCCCGCCCTCTGCTCGGCTCGCAGGGGATTGGCTGATGCGATAACAGCTGGGAGGAGGCCCGGCCGCCCGCCCTGCGCCAGAGCCAATCACAGAGCTCCTCCGCTATGCAGGAACCAATAGGAGAGCTCCTACCATCTCAGCGCTCTGGTGAATCAGGAGAAGGGAGGCGGGACGAAGAAGAAACAATGGGTTTGTGAGTGGATTAATAGATTTCATGCCCTGGGGTTCTTGAGTCCGAGAGATCCGGCCTGCGAAAGATGCCCAGTCTATTGTCTTTTGATGGGTCTGTTGATTGCTTTATCCGAGCTTTCCTGTCGCCATCAGATATGACACAATGAAGAGACTGGGGTGAATGTCAGTTGTGACAGTTGAAAGAACATGGCAATTTTGGGGGAAAGACTGTTTGACGGTCTTTTGTCCCCGATGGGAAGTGATCAAAAGTTTGCCAGATGAACCTGTTGGTTTGGCGGCCCAACTCCGAGACCAAACAAAAGGCTCTTTATGTTATGGTTCCATGCACAAGTATTGAGATAAGGATTCTTTTGTTATCGCTGATTGCCTTCTCAGAACAGCTGGTGGCTTCCTTGTTGATTTTTCCCCAAAGGGAGGGGGAAAAGGGAAGTGAGCTTGAAGCCAGGGCAGAAATGAGGGAAAATACATGAAGAAATATAGGAATCACAAGAAATTCATATCAACCATCCCCTCCCTCCCCCCACCCGCCAGAGAAATTGATTAAAATAATAATTTCAGAAAAAACATGTGTCCATAGTTCATAATGGGAAGAGTTCATAAATGTGTGTGTCCTTGGAAGGGAATGAAAAAGGTCAAGGGAAGGCCACTAGCACAAAGGAAAAAATATATATGGTTGAGGTTGCAGGAACCATATGCTTATAATTCATTACAGGAAAGGTCCATATAAAAGTATGTTTTTGAAAGGGAAACAAAAGGGTCCATGGGGAATGATTAAAAGCATGACAGTCATGAGGAAGGGTCCAAAAGATTCCACCGAGCCAATCAGGGAGTCCTGCAGCGTTGAGGTTGAGATTTGTCCTTGGCCCTTGGAAAACTGTAACCCTTTCCAAGGGCTGGAGCCCAGGGACCAATCTGTTTCCTGAAAGCCTCATGGGGTCCTTGTTGTTGTTAGTGTCTTGGCAAATTGACAAAGACTTAACCCCTTTTGTGCAGTCTAGTACCCTTGCCCTTTGCAGAACTATAAGTTACCATCCCTTATTTGGGGGGGGGGGGCATGCTCGACTTTAACTGAGTTGCTGTGAGTTTTCTGGGCTGTGTGACCATGTTCCAGAAGCATTATCTCATGATGTTTTGCCCACATCTATGGCAGGCATTCTCAGAGGTTGTGAAGTCTGTTGGAAACTGGGCAAGTGAGGTTTATATATCTGTGGAATGCTGTCCAGGGTGGGAGAAAGACCCCTTCTGTAACATGGCCAGACAGCCTGGAAAACTCACAGCAACCCAATAAAAGCCTACATTAGAATGTTTACATATTGCTTGGAAAAAATCAATAATAATAATAATAATAATAATAATAATAATAATAATAATAATTCCCACCTTTCTGCAGCTTAAATTTTTTTGAGGACGGCCTCTTGGTCTTCACCCATTTCTTGTTGTTGTTGTTGTTGTTGTTGTTGTTGTTGTTGTTATAGAATCATAGAATCATAGAGTTGGAAAAGACCTCATGGGCCATCCAGTCCAACCCCCTGCCTAAAAGCAGGAATATTGCATTCAAAGCACTCCTGACAGACGGCCATCCAGCCTCTGTTTAAAAGCTTCCAAAGAAGGAGCCTCCACCACACTCCACGGCAGAGAATTCCACTGCTGAATGGCTCTCACAAGAAGTTCTTCCTAATGTTCAGATGGAATCTCCTTTCTTGTAGTTTGAAGCCATTGTTCTGTGTCCTAGTCTCCAAGGAAGCAGAAAACAAGCTTGCTCCCACCTCCCTGTGACTTCCTCTCATATATTTATACATGGCTATCATATCTCCTCTCAGCCTTCTCTTCTTCAGTTTAAACATGCCCAGCTCTTTAAGCCGCTCTTCATAGGGCTTGTTCTCCAGACCCTTTATCATTTTAGTTGTACTCCTCTGGACACATTCCAACTTGTCAATACCTCTCTTCAATTGTGGTGCCCAGAACTGGACACAATATTCCAGGTGTGGTCTAACCAAGACAGAATAGAGGGGTAGCATTACTTCCATGGATCTAGACACTATGCTCCTATTGATGCAGGCCAAAATCCCATTGGCTTTTTTGGTCGCCACATCACATTGTTGTTATTACTATTATTATTATTGTTATTGTTATTATTATTATACAACAACAACAACAACAACAATTCCTGCCGCTCCTTGCAGCTCCAATGTTCTTAAGGGTGGCCTCTTGGTCTCCACCCATAAATAATAATAATTTAATACTACTAATAATAATTTAATGATAATAATAATAATAATAATAATAATAATAATAATTCCCACCTCTCCTTGCACCTCCAATATTTTTGAAGGTGGCCTCTTGGTCTCCACTCATAAAATAATAATAATAATAATAATAATAATAATAATAATAATAAAGTTTATTATGCATATTTATACCCTGCTTTTTCCTCTCCATAAAGGACACATTCTAATTTATTTGCCATTCTAATAATGATCCAGCCACTCCTTGAATAAAGGCCTGTTTATACCCTGTAAGCCCTGGATCTGTTAACTTTGGCAACGATCTCCCCAGCAACCGCCTCTGTTGCCTGGCAACGGTTGCCAAGGGTGATTGTTCTACCTGGTTACAGTGGTCAAGGAGGCCTGTGTGAAGGCAGGCAGCTCAGGTCTGCCATGGCCTCCACTTCGGTGATCCTCTCTCCGGAGGACACTGCGGCCGGACCCTCAGCTACTTACTCCTATTACAGCCGGCCCCGGGCCTTGGCCGCCCGGAAGAGGTACCGATCGTCCTTGGATGCCAATGAGACACAGTGAGTACTAGACGTCCTCTCTTTGACACAAGTGGCACATCAACTTTGCAAAAGTATACAGTTAATTGTATTCCCTTTTATACTACCCGCCTTTCAAGACAATACAAACATGGGTCAAAACAGGGCAAAAACGTACCCAAATCTTCGAAATGTTAAAAGTTCGCACTCAGTTAAAAGTGAGTGACCACCACAAATACGGTAGGCTTTCGATTAAGCACAACTCCAGCAGCCAGAATGCTCAAGCAACTGGCAAAATTAAAATATATTTTTAGTGGGAATATCTTTTTTTTAAGCTTGTCTTTACCCATCTCCCTTGGCTTTGAATGCCTGTGTTTCTGTATTAATAGAATCAGAATAATATAATAATAATGCATTAAAATAATATAATAAAAATGTCATATAAATAATATGATTCAAGAAATATTTAATTAACTAATAATTCAAATGTTTATTTATGTAAATATTTAATTAAATATTATTTAATCAATATTTACATCGGGAGTCCTCAAACTAAGGCCCGGGGGCTGGATACGACCCTCCAAGGTCATTTACCCGGCCCTTGCTCAGAGTCAACCTAAGTCTGAAACAACTTGAAAGCACACAACAACAACAACAATCCTATCTCGTCAGCCAAAAGCAGGCCCACACTTCTCATTGAAATACTAATAAGTTAAAATTGTTCTTCATTTTAATTATTGTATTGTTTTAAAGTGTTTTTGCACTACAAATAAGATATGTGTAATGTGCATACGGATTCATTCATGTTTTTTTTCAAATTGTAATCCTGCCCTCCAGCAGTTTGAGGGTCTGTGACTTGGCCCTCTGTTTAAAAAGTTTTTTGGCCCCTGGTTTAAATGTTTATTTAAACAATTAGTCAGATATTTATTAATTTTAATACTTTATTTATTTATTTATTTAAATATTATTTAAATATTTATTTAAGTATTAGTTAAATGTTTAGTCAAATATTATTGAAATATTGACTGAAATAATTATTCAAATATTTATTTTTAAAGATTTTTTGAATATTTAATTAAATATTATTTAATGAATATTTAAATGTTTAAATATTAAACATTAAATATTAAATGTTTAATTTAACCAATTATTCAGATATTTATTTATTTAAATATTATTTACATAGGTTGTTGTAGGCTTTTCTGGGCTATATGGCCATGTTCTGGAGGCAATTTTTCTCCTGACGTTTCGCCTGCATCTATGGCAAGCATCCTCAGAGGTAATGAGGTCTGTTGGAACTGGAAAAAATGGGTTTATATATCTGTGGAATGACCAGGGTGAGACAAAGGACTTTTGTTTGCTGGGGCTAGTTGTGAATGTTTCAGCTGATGACACCTTCACTATTTGGAGCCATGGAGAAGAAGAACTCAACAGGTTCCTGGAACATCTGAACAGCATCCACCCAAACATCCAGTTCACCATGGAAAAAGAAAATGAAGGAAGACTGCCTTTTCTAGATGTCCTAGTCATCCGCAAACCAGATCAACAATTGGGTCACACCGTTTACAGAAAACCCACACACACGGATAGATATCTACATAAAAACTCCAACCATCACCCAAGTCAAAAAAGAAGCACCATTAAAGCCTTGGCAGACCGTGCAAAAAGAATCTGTGAACCCCACCTTCTCCAAGATGAACTGAACCACCTCAACTGGGCTCTCCAGTCCAATGGATACTCCACTTCAGAAATCAGAAGAGCTGCAAAACCGAGAACAAACCACGAGAGTAAAGATGAAGATCCTCCCAGAGGAAAAGTGTTCTTGCCATACATCAAGGGAACCACTGACCGCATAGGGAAACTGATGAGGAAACACAACATACAAACCACTTACAGACCCACCAAGAAAATCCAACAAATGCTACGTTCAGCAAAGGACAAGAGGGATCCACTCACCTCTGCAGGAGTCTACCGTGTACCATGCAGCTGTGGACAAGTCTACATAGGGACCACCAAACGCAGCGCCCAGACACGCATCAAGGAACATGAAAGGCACTGCAAACTACTCCAACCAGAGAAAACAGCCATAGCAGAGCACCTGATGAACCAACCTGGACACAGCATATTATCTGAGAACACAGAAGTGCTGGACCACTCTCACAACCACCATGTCAGACTACACAGAGAAGCCATTGAAATCCACAAGCATGTGGACAATTTCAACAGAAAGGAAGAAACCATGAAAATGAACAAAATCTGGCTACCAGTATTAAAAAACTCAAAAATTACAGCAGCAAAACAACAGAGGGGAAACAAACAGGCACATTAAATCACTCTCAACAAAAGATTCCTCCCAGGCGCTTCCAAGCCATTGAATGCAAATCAAGGTGATCAGCTGAAACATTCACAGCTAGCCCCAGCAAACAAAAGTCCTTTGTCTCACCTGGGTCATTCCACAGATATATAAACCCATTTTTCCCAGTTCCAACAGACCTCATTACCTCTGAGGATGCTTGCCATAGATGCAGGCGAAACGTCAGGAGAAAAATTGCCTCCAGAACATGGCCATATAGCCCGGAAAAACCTACAACAACCCATGGATTCCGGCCATGAACTCCTTCGACAATATATTACAACAAATTACTAAATTACATAGATAAACAGCACCCCCATATAGATAGATAGATAGATAGATAGATAGATAGATAGATAGAAATATATGCAAACTTATACCAGACACAGGTACAGAATTGACATATATTTATTTATTTATTTATTTATTTATTTATTTGGTATGCTTGTATACCGCCAATATCTCAGCCTGTGCGGCGACTCATTGCGGTTTACAACATGTTAAAATATACAATGTTAAAAAATACAATTCACTTAAGCAAATAAAAATTAGGATTAAGAATACATATAAAAAACATACACAGTATTGGGCCACCAATACAGATCGGGACATCTCATAGTTAAAATCGTTATATAGCAATAATAGAAAGCAAATCCAAACTTGTGATTGAAAGTTGACTGGGTCGGTCATTCTAGAGTCAATATCAAGTCAATACAGAGTTGATGGTATAGTCGACCATAGCATTAGTTTTGCCTATTTTGAATAGTCACTCACAAGCTCCCTGCTTGAGTGGTGATGACACAATCGTCAGCATAGATGAAACTCTGTGTCCCTTCTGGCAGTGGTTTTTAATGTATATATTTTTATATGTATGTCTGCTTATGCAGCATTGAATTGTTGCCTATTGTAAGCCTCTCTGAGTCCCCTTTGGGGTGAGAAGGCCGGGGTATAAATATAGAAAATACATAAATAAACCAGGAACTACATTTATCCGGCATCTCTACCAATCCCTACAGTTGCCTCAGTTAACTGAGTGTCTTGTAAATATATATATGCATAGACTCTCAGTTAACTGGCACCCATGGGGATTAAATGTACTCAAGAGGGGTGTCCATTTTGAAAGCTGATGTTCAGTTCAAAGCTGAAAAGTTTCTATGGATGATCAATGGGAGCAGAAACATCAACTGCTGCGAATGGTATACTTAATCATATTATTTTATGTGCCACGCAGGGAGGAGGAACCGATCCACTATGCCAACCTCATGTACGAACGGAGAGTCGTTCGGGGGAACACATATGCGCTCCACATCTTGCCTTGGGTGAGTTGATTCTTCTCCCATCAAGTCAAACAATTAATAATAATAATAATAATAATAATAATAATTTAAAGATAGAACTGCAAAGACTCCGGCACAAGCCAATAAGGTGGTCCCAGTGGTGATCAGCACACTGAGTACAGTGCCCAAAGACCTTGGCCTGCACTTAAAAACAATCAGCGTTGACAAAATTACCATCTGTCAATTGCAAAAGGCCACTGTACTTGGATCTGCACATATTCACTAATACATCACACAGTCCTAGACACTTAGGAAGCCTGATGTCCGATCAAATACAAAAGCCAGTACAGTGATCTTGTTTGCTGTGTACTAATCTTGTTGTATATCAAATATAATAATAATAATAATAATAATAATAATAATAATAATCTTTATATATACCCCGTCCCCTCTCCCTGGAGAGACTTGGGCGGCTTACAACCATTCATGGATACAGAAAATAATATAAACAATAAACAAAAACAACAGTAAACAATTATCACTCCATAAAATTAAAATTATATAGTAATAAAACATTAATAAATTACAGTTTAAAAGCTATTTGCCATCTAAAAACAATTTAAATATAAACATGGTTTAAACTAGTCTGTTCCTGTTGTCAGAATCCAGCATGATGTGCAAGTAGTCATTCAAGGCCTGTCTGATAATTAAATTGTAGCCATTACCAAAAGCTTGTTTAAATAGCCAGGTTTTTAACTCCTTCCTGAATGTTGAAAGAGTAGGTGCTTGTCTTATTTTCCTGGGGAGAGCATTCCAGAGTTGGGGGGCCACTACCGAAAAGGCCCTCTCCCTCGTCCCCACCAGTCTCGCTTGTGAGAAGGGTGGGATTGAGAGGAGGGCCTTCCCAGCAGACCTTTAGTTCCATGCAGGTTCACAGGGAGAGATGTTGAAAGTCACGTAAACAGACAGGACCTGAGCCATATAGGGCTTTGTAGGTAATAACCTGCACCTTGAATTGGGCCCGGAAGCAAATTAGCAGCCAACTGAGCTGTTTTAAAAGGGGGGGGGGGTCGTATGTCCCCTGGCTGCCAACCTTTGCACTAACTGCAGTTTCCGAGCTGTCTTCAAAGGTAGCCCCACATAGAGTGCATTGTAGTAGTCCATTCGAGATGTAACTAAGGCGTGGACCACTGTGGCCAAGTGTGGCTTTTCGAAGTACAAAGGCCCGCCCGGCTAGCGGACCTGTGGTGGTATGTAACTCTGTTGAGCACAGGTTTCCCCTAGACCCCGGTCGGCCTTGCAACTGACCAGGAGGACTTCTGTCTTGTCTGGATGAAGCTTCAGTTTGTTGGCCCTTGTCTAGTCCATTATAGCTGCCAGACATCGGTCCAGGATCCGGGGAGCTTCCTTAAAATTCTGTGGAAAAGAGTAATAAGAGTTTTGTGTCATCTGCATAGTGATGGCACTCAACTCCAAAACTTCGGATGATCTCACCCAGTGGTTTCATATAGATATTGAAAAGCATGGGGGAGAGAATCGAATCTTGTGGGACCCCACAGGTCAATGGCCAGTGTGCTGTCACACGCTGGGCCTGTGCATAAGACTGTAGACAGGACATAAATTCCGTGTGCCCAACGGGACACCGGGGCTGCCTCAGATTAAAGGCCTTTGGATTTCCTTACAACAGAGTCTTTAGATTGCTTAAAGTAAGTCCAACAAAGTTCTTTATTGATGAAAACAAACAGGTACTTTAAAGCTTTCTTAACAGTCTACTGGTTCTTGCAATCTTGTTCACTAGGAACAGGCACTATCTTCATAACTGTATACTAGCTAATGGGGAAATCCTTAACTTCTAATCTGGGCAGTCTGTACTTGCCTCTGTTGGCGTGGAGCCCCTGCACCCAGTACCAACTGCGTCTGGCTTCTGCGAGCAACCCTTACCAAGCAGAGCTTTGTAGACTTCCAGGGGAAAAGAAGGAGTTCAGGTTTCAGTGATGGCTGGCTGAAGTCCTTCAGCAAAGGAGGTGTAAGGCTGTATGATCCTCAGCCAAGCTATGGGCTGTATAACCCCGGCCAAGCTGTGGCTGTATAACCCCGGCCAAGCTGTAGAAGACGAAGCTTTCTACAGGAGCTCTTGGTTTTATGTCCTGTGCGAAAGGCTTCTCTGTGAGAACTGACTCAAAAAGGCTCCTATTCCCTTCAAAACTCAAAAAGGGGAACCTAACGATAATTGACAGGTGGCTTGTCCTATGATTGCAAACTATAACAGGAAGCCACCCTGCTGCAAAATCCCAAGCCTGGGATTGCAAACAAGCATTTAATGCAAAGCAAACAAAATTGGAGCTCCTGGTACAGCTGTACCAACACAGCCAGGGATCCAAGAGCTCCACCATCTGGGTACAGCCCTCCAGGAAGGACCTTAGCCACTGCAGAGGAGCACCCCCAAGACCCATTCTGGAGAGCCAACCCAGAAGGATACCATGGTCGGTGGTATCGAAAGCCACTGAGAGATCCAAGAAAACCACTAGGGACACACTCCCCCTGTCTAGCTCTCTGCAGAAGTCATCCAGCAAGGCGACCAAAGCAGTCTCAGTTCTGTAACTTGCCCTGAAAATCAATATCATCAATTTTTATTGGTGTTTAACAGAACAAGGGGTGCAAGAGGGTTGGGTTTGGCCCTTCTCTTCTGCCACAGTCTCCTCTCGCTCGTGTCTGATCTTCCTTATTAATGTCAGTATTGTGAAAAGGAGGCATCTCCAAACTTCCAGGTGCCGGGATTCAAAAAGTCCTTCCCCTCCTTTCCCTCTTGTGACTCCCAAAACGTCCGTTTTGGAGCACACGTTTTATCTTGTTCTCCATCTGTGCTGCTCCATCAATAAATAAAGCTGTAACCTTCAATTTCAGCTCAGCAGAGCAGCTAATTGCTTTATTTACACACAGCATATATAAAAGGGTTATTTACAGCACGAGGTATGAAGATTTATACCTCTCTTATCAGTAGTTCCAACCTCTGGTTATTACATTAGCTTGACCAGAAGATCTCTGCTCTAGGATTTTATCTCTATATTTTAACCCCTTTCAGTGCTAAAAGAATTAATTTCTTTCTAGTACACATATAATGAACAACTAAGACATGTTGACATCTTGACTATCTATTATTTACTCTTTGACCATATATGTCAATCTGAGAAATGCGTTAATGATAATAATATCAATGTGTTCTGGTTTTTTGCCTCCTTTTCTTCCCAGACGGGTGAACCCGACCCACTTGAGCTTCAACGGCGGCGAGAGGCCCACCGGAAAGCTCTGGCCCGGAAGCGTGCCAAGGAGCAGCTCCGAACGCGGACACCTGATCCGGTGGAGGGTCGGCGCCATGTTGATGTCCAAACAGGTCAGCATGGGCTTCAGACGTGTCCCTTCATGACAATTATTGAATACTATGGGGGCACATTAGCCCTCCTGAAGACCCCAGGGAGCTGGAACCTCACAAAGCTTCAAACCCAGAGACAGCCAGAACACCGTGATCTGTGTTTCAGAGCTGTACCTGGAAGAACTCGCCGACCGCATCATTGAGGTGGACGTTGAGTGCCAGACGGACGCGTTCCTGGATAGGCCGGCCACGCCGCTGTTCATTCCCGCCAAGACCGGCAGAGATGTGGCTACGCAGATATGGGAAGGAGATGTATGACTTAAATGATTTGATTCCCGCTTTTCTCTCATGTGGGACTCATGGTGGCTTTGCTGAGGGCCTTCAAGTCATTTTTGACTTATGGTGACTGGAAGGTGACCCTATCATGGAGTTTTCTTGGCCACGATTGGTTTAGATGGGGTTTGAATCATAGGTTAAACCTCAAAGCACTATTTGAAAGCAGCAAACATATTTTCCACTCACTTCCTCCTCTGCCCCAATCCCACAGCTTTTCGATTTCGACATCGAGGTCCGCCCAATGCTGGAGGTCCTGGTGGGTAAAACAATCGAGCAGGCCTTGCTGGAGGTCATGGAGGAGGAGGAGCTGGCCAACATGCGGGCACATCAGTATGCCTACCTGGAGTTGCGCTGTGCCGAACTTGCCGAGGTCCAGCGCCTTGAGGAGCAGGAACGGCGGCACCGGGAGGAGAAAGTAAGTAAGGAGATGGGACAAACAAGATCCAAGGGGTATTAGGGGTTATCTCTTCCAACTTTTATCATTCTATGAAAACCTATTAGTGGTCAAATCAGAGCCCAAATTAGGCACTGTTCTATCATTTGCTTACTTTCTCTCTTTCTCCCACAGCGAACCCCTCCTGTCTCTTTTTGTTGGTCCATCATTCATTTTTTAATGCTTGGACACTCTCAATCTCTTTACCAATATCTCCCTCTTCTGTTGTACCCCTTCTTTTTGTGTTGAGTCAGAGCCAACACCTTTTGCTTCTTCTTGCACAGGAACGCCGCCGGCAGCAGCAGATGCAAATTCTGCAGAAGGAGAAGGAGACCTCGGAAAGGATTGCCGCCCGGGCCTTTGCTCAGCGGTACCTGTCTGACCTCATTCCTTCTGTTTTTGGGAGTTTGAGAAACAGCGGATACTTCTTTGACCCTGTGGAAAGAGGTACGTGAGAGGCACAGTTGATTTGCTATACAGCCCTCATTTCCATCACTGGCTTCTAGTGCTGGAGGGCCGTGGCTATGTTACTATTAAGTACTAACAACCTGATTCTTGCATTGTGCAGATATCGAGACCGGTTTCTTCCCTTGGGTGATGGAGAAGGTTGAAGAAACCCTGGAGAAGAAAGTCCTGGGCAGGATACTGGCTGACAGTAAGTTCAATTCTGGCTTCTTGGGTGGAGGTTGTTTTGAATGGGACCAAGCTTGGGAGGGACTGCTTGTTGGAGCTGGTTGTCCTTCCAGTTCCAGGGGACTCAAGCCAATGTTTTCTTCCTGCAGCCTTACTTCGCAACGTGATGCAGCTGCGGCTGGACTCCTTCGAACAGAAGGTGTTACTCATTCCTCGCGAACCAGAGGTCATCCCACCACCTGAACCAGATGTGGAGCCCAAACCGGAAGTGGAGCCCAAACCATCGGGGGAAGTGGTCATAGCTGAACCCGTGGCTGAGCAGGAAGCTTTAGGCCAGTCGGATACTGCCGGTCAGCTAGAATCCTCAGATCAGACAGAAGTTCCCAGTCAGCCAGAACCTTCAGACCAGGCGGAAGCTTCCGGACTCCCAGAGGCTGCAGGCGAGGCGGAGATCGCAGTTGGACCGGATGCTATTGAGCAATCGGATGTCCAGGATCAGCGCAAAGTTGAAGCAGAGACGGAAATTAAAGAACCTGAACCGCAATGATGGCCAAATTAATCAGGTCAGAGACAAGAAGGATGTAATAATAATAATAATAATAATAATAATAATAATAACAATAATAACAACTTTATTTATATTCCACTCTTTCTCCCTGAGGGGACTCAGGGCAGATTACAGAACACATATACAGCAAACATTCAATCACATTATACAATTAACAAGGACAGAGGCAAAGGCTTTTCCATTTCCAGCATCGTTTCCATTTCCAGCATCTAGAGGCTGTGTTCGACTCTGGCCACAGGGCGTGTGTTTGTGCTGTTGCTCCATCTTCCATGCTGGGGAGCTTTGTTGTCCTTAGACATCCTCCCGTTCGAATCACCTTATGGACGCCTTTTATTATGGACACCTTTTATTAGCAGCTTGGGAGTTCTCCTGGACTCATCACTGAGTCTGGAACCCCAGGTTTCCAGACCAGGGGAGCTTTTACACAACTAAAGCTTGTGCGCTAGTTGGCCCCTAACTTGGGAAGTCACATTTAGTCATGGTAGTCCATGCTCTGGTTACATCCTGTATAAACTACTGCAACGTGCACTGCGTGGGGTTGCCTTTGAAGACTGTTCAGAAGCATCAATTGGTCCAACGGGCAGCAGCCAGATTACTTACTGGAGTGGGGTACACGGAGCATACAACTCCCTTGCTGCATCAGCTCTGCTAGCTGCCAGTCTACTACCAAGCAATAAAATGGTTTTATTTGTTAGCATTGAATCCTTGCTGTGAACCGTCCTGAGTCCCTCTGTGGAGGTTAGAAAAGAATGGTATATAACAGTTTTAAATAATAAATAAATAAATAAATTCAAAGTGCTGGTTTTAGCCTATAAATCCTTAAACGGTTCCGGCCCAGGTTATCTCCCTCTATGAACTGTCTTGAAGGTTAAGATCATCTGGGGAGGCCCTGCTTTCAGTTCCTCTTCCGTCATAAGTGTGGTTAGCAGGGACGAGACAGAGGGCCTTCTCAGTAGTGGCTCCTTGGTCCTGGAACTCCCGCCGCAGCAAGATTAAATCAGCACCCTCCCTCCTGACCTTTAGAAAGAGAACAAATATATGGTTGTGGGATCAAGCCTTTGACTAATAACAAAGAATAATTAAGGAACATGTGCAATGACAATTGGGAATGACTATGGTATTTGATTGCTGGATCATGGGATTTTAATGTTTATACTAGGATGATTTTATGCCTGTCTGAATATTTAAATTTTATGTATGTCTTATGTTTAATGGTTTTAATTGATTTTAAGTTCATAGTTATATGTAGTAATTAGTTATTATGATTTGTATACTGTATGTTGGCATTTAATTTTGCCATTAGTATGTTGTAAACAGCCTTGAGTCCCCCCAGGGGTGACAAAGGCGGTAAATATCAATACATCAATTAATTAATTAATATTACCTCCTTGCTTTAAAGCGGTACCTATTTATCTACTTACATTTCTGTTTCTGATCTGCTAGGTGGGCAGGGAACTGGGGCTAATGATGGGTGCTCACCCCGACCTGGGTTTGAACTGCCAACCTTTCGATCGGCAGGATTTTCTGCAGCTTAGCGATTTAACCCACTGTGCTAAACCTGGTCCCATAGATTAATCATGATCCAAAACTTTGGCCCTCCCTTATTGGAATCTAGAATGTCTACCATCTTTGCTATCCTTCCTTGGCGAGGTAGTTGAACTGGGTTTCAAGAACCAACATTGTTTTTAGTGGTCTCAGTTTTTAAAAAAACGAGATAAAAACCCACACATCTTTCTCTCTGCAGATGATGATCAAATCCCAGGAGAAAGTTGTACCATATTACTGTTGATCTGAACCATTCTTGAAAATATTCTTTGATTGAAGATAAGGCAGCTTTTTCATTGAAAGAGAGGAATTCTTACGCATCGCCACATTCCTTGCTTTTTCTCACTCAGTTTCTCCGTATTTGGTCAAATCACTACACACATTTTTAAAATAAAAAATTCCACTCCTCTTTCCTCTGCTGCTATTGCTTTTCTGTCCATGAGGTGTCACTGATGCCAAAAGGGAAAATATGAACAATTTAAAGCTTAGCCCAATTTTTCCTTTTTCTGGGGTAAAACTATCCCTGGCACCTTAAGATATCTCTGTAATACTTCCCGTATTGTCTCCTTTATAGCAGTTCCAAAACTCACGTTTTCCATGAATTTTATTACATCTTGACTTCTCTTGGCCTAATAATGGAACAGGCTATACAGTGACCACATTTTATTTATTATTAACCTTTGAGGATGAGTGTTTTATTCGTTTTTCATTTATTTCGTGTCAAAAGCCTTGCATAAATAAACAAGTATAAAAACTGCTAAAATAGAAGGAGCACAAGTGGCTAAATAATTTAAAACCAAAAACAGGCAACCGTGACCGCATTACCTGTAACTTTAAGCAGTTCTTCCTCTGTGCATGAGGCAGGGCATAGTGGGCAAGCATGCAGATGCGGAGTTGTATTGTCGAAGGATTTCATGGCTGGAATCACTGGGTTGTTGCAGGTTTTTCGGGCTGTATGAACATGTTCTAGAAGCATTCTCTCCTGACGT
This sequence comes from Anolis sagrei, assembly GCF_037176765.1. Lineage (NCBI taxonomy): Eukaryota > Metazoa > Chordata > Lepidosauria > Squamata > Anolidae > Anolis > Anolis sagrei. The sequence goes on along the minus strand of NC_090034.1, from coordinate 28,769,529 downwards.
TTTGCCTGCATCTGTGGCAAGCATCCTCAGAGGTTGTGAGGCTGCGGAGTTGCGGAGTTGTTTGTTCTGTTCCACAGTTGCATCAGGTGGACGATTCTTCTAGGCCGTGCCATTTTGCCAGGTTGTCTTTTGATCTGTCCACTCCACTTCTGAGTTTGTTCAGGGACTTCCAAATTGCCCATTCTTGGTTTGCCCCTGGAGGAAAACCCTCTTGGGAGGCCATCCAGTTGGGATTGCCTGCTTTTGCTGCCCAGAGGGATACTCTTACTGTTGCTGGGGGAACATTCAGAGGAGTGGTGGTTCTCATGAAGCTTTTCCTTGATGTGAGTCTACTGAGAGGAGGCGGATAGACATGCAATGGATGGCTCACACAATGTTCGACCTTATTTCTCTCGCCATTGGCTGAAACTTCCCGTCGCACATCATGGGGGGCAATGCCAGCTAGCTTATAAAGTCTATCAGCAGGTGTAGGTTAGGGACATCCTGTGATTATTCTACATGTTTCATTCAGTGCTATATTCACTTGCTTCGTGTGGGCAGACTTGTGCCAAACAGGGCAGGCATACTCAGCAGTTGAATAAGACAAGGCCTGGGCTGATGTTCTTATCAATTTTGGGTTTGCTCCCCATGTGCTGCCAGTAAGTTTCCGCAGGATGTTCTTGCATGGAGCTACTTTGTGCTTGGTGTTTGCACAGTGTTTCCTAAATGTTAGTGTTCGATCTAAGGTGATACTGAGAAATTTAGGATGGAAACAGTGTTCAAGCTCTTGGCCTTCCCAGGTAACTTTCAATTTTCTGCTGGCTTCACAGCTACGTAGGTGAAAAGACACCCTTGTGTCTTGGCAGGGTTAGGCTTCAGGTAGTTGTCTTTGAAATAGCTGGAGAGCTCTTTCGAGAACCAATTCGGAAATTGGTTCTTGACTGTTTCAAAGTCTTTTTGCTTATGTTGTTAGGCCAAGGTCATCAGCGTATATAAAGCTCTTTGTGGGTGATAGCTGTGGCTGATCGTTAGTAAAAATGTTAAACAAGATCGGTGCAAGAATGCTGCCTTGAGGTGGAACATTCTTTTGCCTCCTCTGTCTCCTTCTTTTGAAACTTTTAAGCAGAGGCTGGATGGCCATCTATCAGGAGTGCTTTGAATGGGATTTTCCTGCTTCTTGGAAGGGGGTTGGACTGGATGGCCCACAAGGTCTCTTCCAACTCTATGATTCTATAATCTGTCTGGAGTATTTGGATTGGTTATTTCTTAAAACAGGAATAGGGTTGAACTGGCTGGCCCTTGGAATCCCTTTTAACTGGATCCATGAAAAGAAGTGGATTTAAACATGCTCCGTGCTTCTGATGCCTCAAGAGGTTTAGTGCACAACGTTAAGATCCCATTGAAAGAAGTGGATTTAAATACACTCCTTCCTTCTGATGCCTCAAGAGGTTTAGTGCACAACATTAAGATCCCATTGAAAGGAGTGGATTTAAATACACTCCTTTCTTCTGATGCCTCAAGAGGTTTAGCGCACATTGTTAAGATCCCATTGAAAGAACTGGATTTAAATACACTCCTTCCTTCTGATGCCTCAAGAGGTTTAGTGCACAACGTTAAAATCCAATTTAAAGGAGTGGATTTAAATACACTCCTTCCTTCTGATGCCTCAAGAGGTTTAGTGCACAATGTTAAGATCCCATTGAAAGGAGTGGAATTATATACACTCCTTCCTTCTGATGCCTCAAGAGGTTTAGTGCACAATGTTAAGATCCCATTGAAAGGAGTGGAATTATATACACTCCTTCCTTCTGATGCCTCAAGAGGTTTAGTGCACAATGTTAAGATCCCATTGAAAGGAGTGGAATTATATACACTCCTTCCTTCTGATGCCTCAAGAGGTTTAGTGCACAATGTTAAGATCCCATTGAAAGGAGTGGATTTAAATACACTCATTCCTTCTGATGCCTCAAGAGGTTTAGTGCACAATGTTAAGATCCCATTGAAAGGAGTGGAATTATATACACTCCTTCCTTCTGATGCCTCAAGAGGTTTAGTGCACAATGTTAAGATCCCATTGAAAGGAGTGGAATTATATACACTCCTTCCTTCTGATGCTTCAAGAGGTTTATTGCATAACGTTAAGATCCCATTGAAAGGAGTGGATTTAAATACACTCCTTCCTTCTGATGCCTCAAGAGGTTTAGTGCACAACGTTAAGATCCCATTGAAAGGAGTGGATTTAAATACACTCCTTCCTTCTGATGCCTCAAGAGGTTTAGTGCACAACATTAAGATCGCATTGAAAGGAGTGGAATTATATACACTCCTTCCTTCTGATGCCTCAAGAGGTTTAGTGCACATTGTTAAGATCCCATTGAAAGGAGTGGAATTATATACACTCCTTCCTTCTGATGCCTCAAGAGGTTTAGTGCACAACGTTAAGATCCCATTGAAAGGAGTGGATTTAAATACACTCCTTCCTTCTGATGCCTCAAGAGGTTTAGTGCACAACATTAAGATCGCATTGAAAGGAGTGGAACTATATATACACTCCTTCCTTCTGATGCCTCAAGAGGTTTAGTGCACATTGTTAAGATCCCATTGAAAGGAGTGGAATTATATACACTCCTTCCTTCTGATGCCTCAAGAGGTTTAGTGCACAATGTTAAGATCCCATTGAAAGGAGTGGATTTAAATACACTCCTTCCTTCTGATGCCTCAAGAGGTTTAGTGCACAACGTTAAGATCCCATTGAAAGGAGTGGAATTATATACACTCCTTCCTTCTGATGCTTCAAGAGGTTTATTGCATAACGTTAAGATCCCATTGAAAGGAGTGGATTTAAATACACTCCTTCCTTCTGATGCCTCAAGAGGTTTAGTGCACAACGTTAAGATCCCATTGAAAGGAGTGGATTTAAATACACTCCTTCCTTCTGATGCCTCAAGAGGTTTAGTGCACAACATTAAGATCGCATTGAAAGGAGTGGAATTATATACACTCCTTCCTTCTGATGCCTCAAGAGGTTTAGTGCACATTGTTAAGATCCCATTGAAAGGAGTGGAATTATATACACTCCTTCCTTCTGATGCCTCAAGAGGTTTAGTGCACAACGTTAAGATCCCATTGAAAGGAGTGGATTTAAATACACTCCTTCCTTCTGATGCCTCAAGAGGTTTAGTGCACAACATTAAGATCGCATTGAAAGGAGTGGAACTATATATACACTCCTTCCTTCTGATGCCTCAAGAGGTTTAGTGCACATTGTTAAGATCCCATTGAAAGGAGTGGAATTATATACACTCCTTCCTTCTGATGCCTCAAGAGGTTTAGTGCACAATGTTAAGATCCCATTGAAAGGAGTGGATTTAAATACACTCCTTCCTTCTGATGCCTCAAGAGGTTTAGTGCACAACGTTAAGATCCCATTGAAAGGAGTGGATTTAAATACACTCCTTCCTTCTGATGCCTCAAGAGGTTTAGTGCACAACGTTAAGATCCCATTGAAAGGAGTGGATTTAAATACACTCCTTCCTTTTGATGCCTCAAGAGGTTTAGTGCACAATGTTAAAATCCCATAGAAAGAAGTGGATTTAAATACAACACGGTTTAAATCGAACACGGTTTGTTGCCCTTCTAAGGGCATATGCCGCGGCAATAAAAGCGGCAAAGAAATCTTTCTTTGCGGCCAATATTGCGTCCGCAAAGAACCATCCGGCTAAGTTGTTTCGAGTTGTCAGAGGTCTATTAAATCCCACCCTTCTGGATGGGAACCCTGACAACTCGACGGCCCGCTGTGAAGCATTTGCTCGGTTCTTTGCGGACAAAGTCGCTTTGATCTGTTCCGGCCTGGATACCATGTTAACGGCGGTCTCTGAGGATGTAACACGAGCACCTGCTTCTCCGATGTGGACAAGATACTTGGAGGAATGAGGGCAACCACATGCATCCTAGACCCCTGCCCATCCTGGCTTCTAAAGGAGGCCAGAGGGGGATTGGCCAAGTGGGTGAAGGTGGTGGTTAATGCCTCCCTTCGGGAAGGCAAAATTCCTGTTGCATCCCAGTTCAAGAAACAAGACCATAAGATCAAATCCACCACTCTGGACTGTAGGAAAAGCAATCCTTGTTTATTGATGAAAAATTGGTTACAAAAGAAAGGTAAATGCAGAGTAAAAAAAGCCACAGAAAAACACAGTAGTCAATAGGATCTCTGAACTTGAGCAAAACTTCAAAAGCCACAAAACAATAACCAGGAGTCTGTTAGCCTTTTACTAACCATGAACTTGGAAACTACAAGCCTCTGGGATTACTGGCCATGGAACACAGGAATTCTGCCAAGACCAGCCACAGTGCCGAAAGTTGCTTGACCTAAAGAAGCACCCGGCAGGGATGCTCTTAAACCAAAGAAGCTATTCTTAGAAACGCCCCTTGACTTTTCTGTTTGGGACTCTTTCTGCTGAAGACGCTGTGACCTTTGTACAGACTGGGAAACAAATCTATCTCTCACTATCTGTTCTCTTCGGACCTCATTATCAAGCCCAGGTGGGGAGATATCACGGCTAACTTCCAAAACATTCTCTTCTAACTGTTGGGTTTCGTTTTCATTCCCACTGACCTCTGCATCAACAACACATTCCACACTGTCAGAGTCAGGGAGAGCTTGCTCAGTTTGAAAAACTATCAGAGAATCCTGTTCACACAGATCAGGATCAGACTGAACCCCAACACTATCCCCCCCCAAGCCCCCCCCGAGGCCTGCCCCGAGGCCGGGGTTTCGCAGGGTAAGCTCGATGAAAGCGAACAACAAGGTCAGGAGCATGTAAATCACAAGCATCAACCCAGGATCTCTCCTCAGGCCCGTACCCAGTCCAATCCACCAAATATTGCAATCTGCGGTGTCGGAAACGAGAATCTAAAATGTCTTGGACCTCAAACTCCTCTTCCCCCTCCCGAAGGACCGGTGGAGGTGGCGGTCCCTTCCCCGGATCGGGGCGTACCCCATCCACCGGTCGGAGCAAAGACCGGTGAAACACAGGGTGAATACGCATGTCCCGGGGAAGTTGTAACTTGAATGTCACAGGGTTGATCTGAGCCACCACACGATAGGGACCCACAAACCGAGCATCAAGCTTCCGGCAAGGCCTTTGAAGGAGGAGATGTTTGGTAGACAGACACACCCGTCCACCTACCTGAATCTCTGGCCCTTCCTGCCGGTGTTGATCCGCAACGCGTTTGTAATCCAATTTGGCTTGGTCTAACTATGTCTTTAGAACTTCTTGCACCGCAGTTAACTCCTGAAGCCAATCCGCTGCAGCAGGAACGTTCCCCGCCTCTATTACCTTCGGGTAAAAACGGGGGTGAAAGCCGTAATTGGCAAAGAACAGAGCTTCTTGAGTGGAACTCTGGGTCGCGTTGTTATAGGAGAACTCCGCCAGCGAAAGCAAGGACGAGCAATTGTCCTGTTGGTAATTGACATAGCATCGTAAATATTGTTCCAGAGTAGCATTGGTCCTCTCCGTTTGGCCATCCGTCTGGGGGTGATGCGCAGTCGACATCCGGGCATCAATGCCCAACAGCTGTTGAACATCCTTTCAAAACCGGGAGGTAAATTGTGCTCCCCGGTCGGTAACAAGACTCTTAGGCAACCCGTGCAGGCGGAAAACATGGTGTAGAAACAGATCCGCTGTCTCTCTCGCTGATGGCAAGCCAGTACAAGGGATGAAATGTGCCATCTTGGTGAATAAGTCCACTACCACTAGGATCGTGGTATTTCCATTGGATTTTGGCAAATCCGTGATGAAGTCCGCTGAGATGATTTCCCATGGTCTGGTGGGGGTGGGCATTGGTTGCAGCAACCCGGCCGGTTTGCCCACTTGATGCTTTGCTCGTTGACATACTGGACAGGTAGCCACATATTTCTCAACGTCCCGACGTGTCTTTGGCCACCAGAAGTCCCGCAAAATCAATTGTAGAGTCTTGAATAGGCCAAAGTGTCCTGCTGGACGACTGTCATGACATAGCTTAAGAATCTCTTCCCTCTCAGGTCCCAAGGATACATATACCTGAGAACGGCGACAGAGGAGTCCTTCTTTGACATGGAATGGAAACTGTACTCCTTGTACCAGTTGTTCCTGAACCCACAAATCTTGATCTTGACGGGTTCGAATGCGTTCCGGTAGGGAAGCTGCGTCTGGACTCCCAGTCCCCGCCATCCTCAAATCCGAAGGGCCTGCTTGATTGTCCTTCTCGGCCACAGTGGTGAATGCAAAGTTCTCGGGACGCAACAGGGGCGACTCCGAAGTTTCCTCTCGACCTCTTGTATATTCCGGTTTTCTCGACAAAGCATCCGCTTGCTTCGTTTGCGTCGGAGTTACATAACGGATCCGGAAGTGGAAACGTTCGATAAAGAGTGCCCAACGCTGCTGTCGTTGATTGAGTTTCCGCGCCGTCTTGAGGTGTTCAAGATTACGGTGATCCGTGTGTACTTCCACGGGGTGACGTGCCCCTTCCAGCCAATGCCTCCAGTTCTCAAATGCCATCTTGATGGCCAATAATTCTTTTTCCCAAATGGTATAATTCTTCTCCGGCATGGTTAGTTGTCTGGAATAGTATGCGCAGGGCATCAGATCCTCTCCTACTGGCTGCAGTAACACAGCCCCAATGGCCACATCTGAAGCATCCGCTTGGACCACAAATGGCGTTTGAGGGTCTGGATGTTGGAGGATCGGTTGAGAGGTGAACAGTTGTTTCAGCTTCTGGAACCCGATCTCCGCTGCCCTCGTCCATTGAAACGGGGTTTTTCCCCGCAGGCACTGGGTGATCAGGTCTGCCCAAAGAGCAAAATCAGGGATAAACTTCCGGTAGTAGTTGGCAAAACCCATGAATCTTTGAATGTCCTTTTTAGTAGTAGGAGCTTTCCATCCTACCACTGCCTTGACTTTGGCAGGGTCCATGGCAATTCCTTGAGGTGAGATTCGATAACCTAAAAAGTCCACTTCGGTCAGGTCAAAAGCACATTTCTCCAACTTGGCATATAATCCATGGTCGCGCAACCGCTGTAGCACGGCCCGCACATGTTGATTGTGAAGTTGTTGATTTGGGGAGAAAATCAAAAAATCATCAAAATAGACCACTAGGAAGCGGTCTAAAAAGTCGCGGAACATGTCGTTCACGAAGTGCTGAAATGTGGCGGGAGCGTTACAGAGCCCGAAGGGCATTACGAGGAATTCGTAGGATCCTAGACGTGTCTGGAACGCGGTCTTCCACTCGTCACCCTCCCGAATCCGGACCAAGTTGTAAGCTCCCCGAAGGTTGAGCTTGGTGTAGACTTGTGCCCCACGCGGTCTGTCCAACAACTCAGGGATAAGCAGGAGCGGGTAACGGTTTCGGATGGTAATCTCGTTCAGTGCCCGGTAGTCATTACACAAGCGCAGCTCCCCTGATTTTTTCTTGACAAACAAAACGGGAGCTCCAGATGGAGATTGTGAGGGCCGGATGAACCCCTTCCGCAAATTAGAATCCAAAAAATCCCGGAGAGCCGTCATCTCTGGCTCCGAGAGAGAGTACAATCGGCCCCGTGGGATGGGGGCCCCAGGCATCAAGTCGATGGTGCAGTCATATGGCCTATGTGGTGGTAACTTCTCAGCCTCTTTCTCACTGAACACATCCCAAAAATCTGAATATTTTTTTGGCAGACTCACAAGGGTTTCGAGTTCTTCAGCCTGACATACTTGAGCCACCAAACAATTTCGGTGACAATATTCCGAAGCAAATTGTAATTCCCGGCGTCCCCAGGAAATCTGAGGGTCATGCAGTGTCAGCCAAGCTACGCCCAACACAATAGGGAAATGTGGAACCTTGATCACTAGAAAGGAAATATCCTCCACATGCTCTCGAACCCACATCCTTGTGGGAACTGTCCATTGACTCACTGGCCCCGATTTCAAAGGCCGGCCGTCTATGGTCTGCACCACCTTCAGATCCTTCAGATCCCAATAGTCCAACCCCAAAGAGTCTGCGTAATCCCAGTCAATAAAGTTGTTAGTCACACCCGAGTCTACCATGGCATGGACTAACATGGGACCCTTCTTGGCCGACCAGAGAGTGACCAGTAACAAGAATAACACCCCAGTTTGAGGCTCAGAGGGAGAAGCATCGACCGAGCCGGTGAGCCTGTCTAAGCCCGGTCGAAGTCTTCCCCCGCCGGTTGTGGAGGAACGGCCTCCCGCTCCAGCAACTCCGCGGATGCCAACGCCGCCCTCTGCACTGGCCTCCTCTTTGCTGGACACCCCCGTGAAAAATGCCCTGCTGCCCCGCAGTACCAGCATAGGTTCAACCGCTGGCACCTGGCTTTCTCCCCAACTGCATCGGCTCCTCTTCATCCACGCTTACCGTGGGCGGAACTGGCCGGCCAAGTGCCCTAAGTCCAGGGGTTGGGACACCCTTCGGGACCGGCCGTTCAGACGCCCCACGGCTCCACTGCTGCCTCATGTGCAGGTTACCCTCCAACCGAAGACTCAAAGTGATAAGCCCATCCAGGGTGGTGGGAAGGTCTGCAACCCACAACACTTCCCCTTGAAGTTCGGGGATCAACCCTTCCAAAAACTGCCCACGCAAAGCTGCATCATTCCAGCCCACTTGAGGGGCCAAAGCCTTGAATTCCACGATGTAATGAGCCAAAGGCTTGTCCCTTTGTTGCAGTCTACGCATCTTGCGATCCGCCAACTCCTGGGTCACCTGGCCACCCCAAGTGCGCTGAAGGTAATCCAAGAAGGCTTGGGCGGAGTTCACTTCAGGAGCGTTGGCATCCAGGAGAGTGGTAGCCCAAAGAGCCACAGGTCCTTCCAAAAGACTGAAATTAAAATCTACTTTGTTTTCCTCTGTGGGAAATTCAGCCTCCCTGGCTGCCAAAAAGGAAAGACATTGTCTTTTGAAAACTCGAACGGTAGAGGCCTCCCCATTAAACTTGGCTGGCAGGGCTAACGTTGGATGACGCCCAGCCCTGGCTCGGAGATCAGTCAGCTCCTGTTGTTGGGTGGTGTATAAAGTCTGCAATGCTTGAAAGTCTGCAAGGGTGGGGGCCTGAGCTGGTGCTGCAGGATTGGACATCTTTAAAAATAAAATCCTTGGCTCAGCAAGAGAAAAAACGATCCCAAAAACAACCAAACTTTAGCAAAAAATAATCCTGGTGGGTAAAAATCAAATGGATTTTTTTTGAGGTCAAGCAAACTGGTGCATCCCAGTTCAAGAAACAAGACCATAAGATTAAATCCACCACTCTGGACTGTAGGAAAAGCAATCCTTGTTTATTGATGAAAAATTGGTTACAAAAGAAAGGTAAATGCAGAGTAAAAAAGCCACAGAAAAACACAGTAGTCAATAGGATCTCTGAACTTGAGCAAAACTTCAAAAGCCACAAAACAATAACCAGGAGTCTGTTAGCCTTTTACTAACCATGAACTTGGAAACTACAGGCCTCTGGGATTACTGGCCATGGAACACAGGAATTCTGCCAAGACCAGCCACAGTCCCGAACGTTGCTTGACCTAAATAGCAGGGATGCTATTAACCCAAAGAAGCTATTCTTAGAAACGCCCCTTGACATTTCTGTTTGGGACTCTTTCTGCTGAAGACGCTGTGACCTTCGTACAGACTGGGAAACAAATCTATCTCTCACTATCTGTTCTCTTCGGACCTCATTATCAAGCCCAGGTGGGGAGATATCACGGCTAACTTCCAAAACATTCTCTTCTAACTGTTGGGTTTCGTTTTCATTCCCACTGACCTCTGCATCAACAACACATTCCACACTGTTAGAGTCAGGGAGAGCTTGCTCAGTTTGAAAAACTATCAGAGAATCCTGTTCACACAGATCAGGATCAGACTGAACCCCAACAATTCCAGCCAGCTTAAAACAAGCTGTAATAAAACTGCTGTTGAAAAAACCATCACTGGACCCCACTCAATTCGTCAACTATCGGCCTGTTTCCAATCTCCCCTTTTTGGGCAAAGTCCTGGAACGTGTGGTGGCCTCACAACTCCAGGTATTCTTGGTAGACATGGATTATCTGGATCCGGCACAGTCTGGCTTTAGGCTGGGACATGGTACCGAGACAGCCTTGGTCGCCTTAGTGGATGATCTCCGCCGGGAGCTAGACAGGGGGAGTGTGTCCCTGTTGGTTCTGCTGGACCTCTCAGCGGCCTTCGATACCGTCGACCACGGTATCCTTCTGAGACGCCTCGCGGGAATGGGCCTTGGTGGCACTGTTCTGCAGTGGCTCAGGTCCTTCCTAGAGGATCGTACCCAGAAGGTGTTGCTGGGGGACAACTGCTCGTCCTCACAACCATTGTCTTGTAGGGTCCCGCAGGGTTCAATACTGTCCCCCATGTTGTTTAACATCTACATGAAGCGGCTGGGAGAGATCATCCAGAGTTTCGGGGTGCGGTGTTATCTGTACGCAGATGATGTCCAACTCTGTCACTCCTTCCCACCTATTACTAAGGAGGCTGTTCAGGTCCTGAACCGGTGCTTGGCCGCTGTGTCGGACTGGATGAGGGCTAACAAATTGAAACTGAATCCAGACAAGACAGAGGCACTCCTGGTCAGTCGAAAGGCCGAACAGGGCATAGGGTTACAGCCTGTGTTAGACGGGGTTACACTCCCCCTGAAGATGCAGGTTCGCAGCTTGGGTGTGACCCTGGATTCATCGCTAAGCCTGGAACCTCAGGTCTCGGGGGTATCCAGGGGAGCATTTGCACAATTAAAACTTGTGCGTCAGCTGCGCCCGTACCTTGGGAAGTCTGACTTGGCCACGGTAGTCCACGCTCTGGTTACATCCCGCATAGATTACTGTAACGCGCTCTACGTGGGGTTGCCCTTGAAGACTGCCCGGAAGCTTCAGATGGTCCAGCGCTCAGCAGCCAGGTTTTTAACGGGAGCGGCACTCAGGGAGCATACCACTCCTCTGTTGAGCCAGCTCCACTGGCTGCCAATCTGCTACCGGGCACAATTCAAGGTGCTGGCGTTAGCCTATAAAGCCCTAAACGGTTCCGGCCCTACTTACCTCTCTAAATGCATCTCCCCCTATGAACCGACTAGGACATTAAGATTGTCCGGGGAGGCCCTGCTCTAGGTCCCACCTGCATCACAGGCGCAGTTGGCGGGGACGAGGGACAGGGCCTTCTTGGTGGTGGCCCCTCGGCTATGGAATGCCTTACCTGTAGACATCAGACAGGCCCCTTCGTTGTTGGCGTTCCGGAGGAAGGTTAAGACTTGGCTCTACGAACAAGCATTTGGCTAAACAGTGAACTGAACACAGGAAGACGGTAAAATTGAACATAGGAATTGGTACAAGGATTATGAGAACGGATTCTGATTTGTTATTGAGGCGTTATGATATGATAATGATTGTTTGATTTTGTCTGTTGTGTATGATGTATTTGAATTGCTTAGGATATTGTTGTGATAACCTGTATTGTGTAAACCGCATTGAGTCGCCTAATTACGCTGAAAAATGCGGTATAGAAATAAAGCAAATAATAAATAAAATAAATAAATAAATAAATAAATCCTTCTGATGCCTCAAGAGGTTTAGTGCACAACGTTAAGATCCCATTGAAAGGAGTGGATTTAAATACACTCTTTCCTTCTGATGCCTCAAGAGGTTTAGTGCACAATGTTAAGATCCCACTGAAAAAACTGGATTTAAATACACTCCTTCCTTTTGATGCCTCAAGAGGTTTAGTGCACATTGTTAAGATCCCACTGAAAAAACTGGATTTAAATACACTCCTTCCTTTTGATGCCTCAAGAGGTTTAGTGCACATTGTTAAGATCCCACTGAAAAAACTGGATTTAAATACACTCCTTCCTTCTGATGCCTCAAGAGGTTTAGTGCATAACGTTAAGATCCCATTGAAAGAACTGGATTTAAATACACTCCTTCCTTCTGATGCCTCAAAAGGTTTAGTGCACATTGTTAAGATCCCATTGAAAGGCGTGGATTTAAATACACTCCTTCCTTATGATGCCTCAAGAGGTTTAGTGCACAACATTAAGATGCCATTGAAAGGAGTGGATTTAAATACACTCCTGCCTTCTGATGCCAGCTTCTGGTGCGAAGTTTAATGCACAACAGCCTGAGGCTTTTGGGGACTAGCATTTTAATAGACATTAAATTTGCCAACCTGCTCTTCTTCCTCCTGGATTGACTCTGTCTTTAAACTGGCAAACTTATTCTCTCAGTGTGCTGCAGAGCCCACGCCCATGTGCAGCTTTCTGCAGCTTCGTGCTCTCTCACTGAGAGCCACAAGCGCTTGCGCAAGCGCATGCGCAGGCGCAGTATTTCCCAGGCAACTTCAGCTGCCGTGTCGGCGCCTCTGGGTTCAAGCGCCCTACGCATTCGCGTAATCCGCTTACCGGGTTGGGCCACCTCTGCTTGAAACTCCACATAGAAGCTGCAATTTTCTAGGCGAGTCTGAACAGTTTTTTGAAATCATAGTCCCGGGTAATATGGTAGATTTCATGCAGCATTTTCCTATGTTGCACTGTGTCATAGGCTGCCGTAAGATCCACAAAAACTGTTCCCATTGGGCAACATTTCTCATAGCTTTCCTCAATAAATTAAGTCAGATTAAGAATGTGATCTTATTAATTAAGAAACACATTAACATTTTATTAGTAAAAAAAGCATTCATGTCCTCGTAAGATGTTAATATTTTTCTAGGTTAGAAAATCAGGGCTGTTTAACAATTGACATTTTCCTTGTATCTTTTCCAGGGAGTTTAACCAAGAAGATTGTTGACACATTGATGGAGATTTGAGGGGGGAAAAGAAAATTGAATCTAGTTTAGTCATAGCGGGCAAGTAATAAATCGAAAGCTACGGTTTTTCCAAATGCATCCAAGGTCTATGCTCTTATTTTTAAAAAACATTCCAACTGTTCTCTGTAACAACTGTATAAAATGTAAGTTTTTTTTTTAAAAAAGCATCAATTCTGAGTTAGAATTTGATCACTGTCCATTTTTATTTGCATTCTATTCAAATCATTGGGATCTCATTAGGATGCCTTTGATTTGAGTGAGACAAACCCCGGATCGTTTCGCCTTCTTTCCATGCAGTTAAGTGAATCCTTGTTGAAAATATTCTATTTTTATTGTATGTTATGTTCCCTCTCTCTGTGTTTGCAGTTTTATATACATATATAGTGCGTTTATCTATTTCCAGATGAATGGCCAGAGTACAAGAATAGTCTTAAAGTAAGTAGTTAAACTGGGTTCTGTTTGCAGTTTGTCTGCTGGAATGGTTTATATGTCTAACTGTAACTTTAACTCTCTCTCTATATATATATATCTATATCTATATCTATATATAATTATTTAGAATTTTATACATATGGTTCTTTAAGCTGATCGGAAATTTTTACGTGAAATTGCATTTTATTGAAGTGTTGTTAAATAGAGTTGGACATGTTCTGTTTCTGGTTTACTTTCCAGTTTTCTGTGTATAAATGTAAATTTAATTATAGCTACATACATTTATAGTTGCATAGATATGGATTTATTTAGTTGAATCGGAACTTTTAGGAGGAAATGTCACTGATTGAGAAGTCCGATTTTTATTCGTGACGTCAGCAAAATGGGAAATTCGTTCTGAATATTTCACATTTTTTATTTAAGTGCAGCTTGCCTTTCTTCCTGGTTTTGGTGATGGAAACTTTTGTTTCCTAACTTGTCCCAAATTTGATGCAATGTAGGAAAAACACAGAGGATTCAGGTATAGCAGATTTCCCTGTATGCGGAAAGTGTTGAAGATTGTATCCTGTGACCTTGTGAAAATTTAAAATGGGGGATTAATTGCAGAAATACGAGTCTGCACCACTTTGACATTACGAATCTTTTGAAGTTACTGTAAGATGTATTGCCATTCATTTTGTGTCTGATTTTATGCTCTCTTGGTTCTGAAAAAGCGCATCCGACTGAAGAATATGAGCTTGTTTCTCTCCAATCCACATTTTGAATGCTCCTTTATGCATATGTATATCTGTATATATTATATATAGATATATTCCTTTCATAATGGAGGATACCAATGTGTGATCCTTGAGAAACAGGACGTAGCCCAATTCCAGTGGAGATGACTCTTACCAGTTTTGTGCTTTCCAGATGTACCGACTGACTGATTCTGTTGTTAAATCTGTCCTTTTTCTACCTGAATATAGCACTATGTTTGTAACTGATAATAAAGAAAATACCAAAAATACGTTGTTAAATGTTTCTTCTGTTGTGCTCCCAGCCTGGAAACACCTATGACACACAAGAGTCGAGGAATATAAGCCAACTGAATATAAGCCAACAGGTGATAACTAGGCAATAATCCAAATATCTCATAAATTTCCAGAAGTGACAAAGTCCAAGAACAGCCAGAAATCATAGATACAGCTTAAGTTCACAATCCAGTAGGTATAACTAGTTACACTTTAACAGTAGTATATGAACGGGAACATAGAAAACTTCCAGGATATATTAAATCCAAAACCAAAGCTTGATATGAACCGGGAATAAGAGAACTCAGGCTTAGCTTCTCTCTCTAACACAGCATTGCCTGAACAGACCTTAAGGTAAACAACTTGTTGTCTAATAGGCACCCATGAAATCATTCTGTTTCCCATGAATTTCCTTCACCACTTTCCCATGTAATCTCTCTGAACGAACCTATTTTCGGCTCTGATTTGTAAACAAAGACTTTTGTTGATCTCCGTAGCTACAGGTGGGCTCTCATGGGAACCCTCCTTATCACTCAGCTCTTCACTCAATTCCTTATTTGCTGTTGCTAATACTGACTCCCCTGAATGCCCTTGAGGCCCTGTACTTTCCGAGCCAATTTTCTCACAGAGAAGAACAATCATTTCCCAGACTTGATTTCCCATTACTTTGTGCCACAGGAAATTCACAATCCTCTCTAAAGTATCAGTTAAAACACCAGCCTCTAGTTGATCAACAATATCTTCCTACTTCATCATCGAGGAAGGCAAAATCAACAGGGAAAAACAGTTCTAACCATAGTTTATTAGGAATGTGCTGTTCTGTACAGATCATTTTCAATGAGCAAAGGATACAGATTGAGCTGATTTATTGCCCCGCTCATGTAACTGTAAAGAGTTACGTAATTTGGCTTTATAGCCAACAGCGTTTGGGGGACTACGTGTCCCCCCCCCCCAACATGAGGAACTGTATTAAGGGGTCGCGGCATTAGGAAGGTTGAAAACCACTGCTATATGGTCCTTCTCCAAATGGCACCAGAAAGTGACATCATGCCACATCCTGTCACTATTCTGAGAGAGAATGAAAAAGAAAATGTGTTTTGCAGGCATGTGGAGTTCTCGCTGCCTGCAGGGCTGGAATGGGTGTATTCCCATGCGCTTTCACATCGCCGGAGTCTTTCCTGCATGAAAATACTTAAATTATAACAAAATATTGGGCCACTTTTAATAATAATAACAAACTTTATTTGTATCGCACCACCATCTCCCCGGGAGGACTCAGGGAATCTCACAGGATGCAATCAATTGCGCAACATAATACAAATGAAACAAAATACAAAAAAGGTAAAATTAATAACAATTAAATTAACCCCATTACACAGAAAACAGTGATAAACCCCTATCAATTAAAGATACAAAAAACCCAACAGGCTATAAAATGGCAGCCATGTACAATACCTGTCCTCATAAAGTGCAACAGTGACCACTCACTAAGTCCTCAAATATAGTGATCAAAATCTCTAAACATGGTCAAAAGCTTGTGTAAAAAGCCATGTTTTCAGGTGTTTCCAAAAAACCTGGGGGTGGGGGCTACCCTAATCTCTAATCCCAACCCAAACCATGACAAATGCGGCTGGTGGGGACGAGAGACAGGGCCTTCTCAGTCTTCAGTTGTGGAACTCCCTCCCTAGTGACATCAGATCAGCCCCCTCCTTCCTTGCCTTCAGAAGAAGAGTTAAAAACGTGGCTCTGGGAACAGGCTTTCAAAAAATAGGTCATTGCAGTAATTTTAATGTGGAATATGTGCAATTGATTATGGAATGGCCTTAGATGTTGATCCTTGGTTAGCTTATTTTTAAAATGAATGTATTTTAATAATGTTTATTGTGCTAGTGATTTTAATCTAAATGATTTTAAGTGAATATTGTATGTTTTGAGGCACTGTCTATGTGCTGTTGCGCGCTGGGCTCCTATAAAAGACTATAAACAGGACTTAATTTCTGTGAGCCCAACGGGACGCCGGGGTTGCCTCAGAGAGAGGTTTTTTGGGATTTTCCTGAAAAGATGGGCTTCAAAGTCTTTAAAGATGCAACAAAATGTTTATTACTGAACAAATAACAAGGCTTTAACGATTGGATTCAAGGTTTTCTTAATAAACTGTTGGCTTTCTCGATCTTGCCCCCAAGGGCAGGCAACTGTTCCTTCCCTGTTGGGAAAATCCCCAACCTCTACGCTGGGCAATCTGTCTTCTCTTCTGTTGGCATGGGGCCCCTACACCCGGTCCAATCTGCTTTATGGTTACCGCGAAGGGCCCTTACCGAACAGAGACCTTTGCAGAACTTCCAGGAGGAGGAAGATGTTCACTTCCCAGTGATGGCTGGCTGAAGCGCTGTGGGACTGGATCCCTAGCAAGAGAGCTGAGAGGCTGTAAGTTCCTCAGCAAACTGTAAAGTCCCCAGCAAAAGCTGTGCTGAGACTGTATATCCCTAGCCAAGCTATGGGGCTATTTCTCCCCGGCCAAGCTGTAAATGACAAAGCCTTTTACAGGAGGTCCTGGTTTAAGTCCTGTAAGGAAGGCTTCTCTGTGTGGACTGACCTAAAATGGTTCCTATTCCCTCCAAAACCCAAAAAGGGGGAGGAACTAGGGAACCTAATGATAATTGACAGGTCATTGACCCAATAACTGCAAAGTAAGGAAAGCCATCTAACTGCAAATGCATAGAACTTTAAAAAACATGCAACACTCAACAAATAGCAAGATAATAGCAAGATAAACTGGAGCTCCTGGTACGGCTGTACCAGAGCTGTCTAGGTGCCATTTGTAAGCTGCCTTTAGTCCCCCTCAGGGCAGAGAAAGGCGGGATATAAATAAGATAAATAAATAAATAAATAAATAAAATTTGCAAAGGCCTGCCTGAAGAGACATGTGTTCAGCTCATTGTGAAAACATGGCAATGTGGGGGCCTAATATCCCTGGGGAGAGCATTCCAAAGCTGGGGGGGGGGGGGTCACCACCGAAAAGGCCCTCTCTCTTGTCCCCACCAACCGGGCTTGAGATGGAGGTAGGACTGAGAGGAGGGCCTCCCTGGCAGATCTCAGGACCTGCGTTACTTCATAGAAAGAGAGCAGTATCGAAGATAGGCTGGACCTGAAGCATATAGGGCATTATATGTAATAAGCTGCACTTTGAATTGAACCCAGAATTTGTAGACAGGCAGTGAAACTGCTTTAATAGGGGCGTGGTATGCTCCCTATAACTAGCACCAGTTAGTAATCTGTCTGCCGACCTTTGCACTAGCTGCAGTTTCCGAGCCATCTTCACAGTCATCCCCACGTAGAGTGCATTGCAATAATCCAATCTGGATATTACCAAGGCGTGGACCACCTTGACCAAGTCAGGCTTTTCGAGGTACAGTCGCAGCTGGTGCACGAGGTTTTTTTAAAATATAATTTTTGTTAGTAGAAATATGTAATACAATAATAATAATAATAATAATAATAATAATAATAATAATAGAAAGAAGGATGGGGGGGGGATCAAGAGGAGAAAGGGGCTATTAGGGTAAAACTATAGGAAATTGCTACTTATGGAGAGGTATTTATTAGGATATAAGGTATGGCAGGGGTTCTAAAAAGTGGGGCAGGGAAAGTATTGGGAATTTTGTTGGCTTCCAATCTTCTTCATCATGTTTCCGGATGTTTTGTTTTATCTCTTACTAGCTTGGGGACCTGGCGATGCCCGGGTTACTTGAGAAAGGCATTGTTTGTTTTGGGAAGTTTGGTAACATCTCTGGATGCAGGGTGAACTCTTGTATGGGCAGGACATTCTCCCCCAAGCCCTCCAGTATGTTATGTTAGTCCAGGATATTTGAAAAAGGTACTGTTTGTTTTGGGGTGTTAGGTAATATCAGTTTGGTAATTTGTAGCTCTATTTCTTAGAAAATAGCCTGTCTTTCCTGTTGTTTTTTGTGAATGCTCCCATTAGAAAATGCATAAGGATGTGGGTGAACTGCATTTCCCAAAATTGTGGGCCAATCACCCCAAACCCCATCAGTATTCAAAATTGACTATGTTGAGTCTGTGTGCCAAGTTTGGTTCAGATCTGACATCGGTTGGGTTCAGGGCTCTCTGGATAAGGGTGAACTACAACTCTCAGAGCCAAGGTCATTCATGCCAAACCCCACCTGTATGCACAGTTGGGCATGTCTGTGTGCCAAGTTTGGTGCAGGTCCGACATCAGCTGGGTTCACTGCTTTCTGGATAAGGGTGAACTACAACTCCCAACATCAAGGTAAATTCTCCCAAACCCCTGCAGTATGTTCAGTTGGTCATGGGCCTTCTCTGTGCCAAGTTTTGTCCCATCCATTATCGGTGGAGGTCATAGTTGCTCTGGATGTAGGTAAAGTATAACTCCCATGAAGGTCAATTTCCCCCAAACATCTCCAGTATGTTCTCTTGGTCATGGGGAGTCTGTGTGGCAAGTTTATAGAATCATAGAATCATAGAGTTGGAAGAGACCACATGGGCCATCCAGTCCAACCCCCTGCCAAGAAGCAGGAAAACTGCACTCAAAGCACCCCTGACAGATGGCTACCCAGCTTCTGTTTAAAAGCTTCCAAAGAAGGAGTTTGGTGCAGGTCTGTCATTTGTGGGGGTGGCAGTGGCCTGTGGGAGCCAAATCAGGTGAAAGTCCTGCATATCCCATCATCCGTGGTCTATCCTCCCCCAAACCACACCAGGACATATAGTGATTCATGGGGGGTCTGTGTGCCAAATGTGGTCCAGGTCCGTCATTTGTAAAGGTTGCAGTGGTCTCTGAACTGAGTGAAGGTACTGCAAATCCCATCATCCGTGGCAAGTGTGGTCCAGATCCATTGTTGGTTGGGTTCATTGTGCTCTCTGGATGTAGGTGAACCACAACTTCTCTAAATCATGGTGAATTCTTCCCAAACCTCTTGTTCAGTTGCTGATCAATTCCTGTTTGCTGTGTGCCATAGGAATGGGTAGGAAAGGGTTAACTGAGAGGTGGTGGGTGGGGTCACGCAAATATGGAGAGAGAAAGGAACCCTGGGATGTCAATTCTGGAGAAAAAACAGAATATCTAGGATGAAGTGGTCCCTGAATGAAAGCATTCCTTGGGTGGTTGGTGTTTGGGGAAGACATTGGCAGGGGTTAGGCTACATGTTCACGGTGCTCATGGCAGTTGAGGGAGTGCCTTGGGAGGCTTCTCAGCACTCGGAGCCATAGCCTGTTTATGGAGGCGGGAGGCTGTCTATGAAAGTGGACACCTCCACCACATATACACATTATCACTATTACTATGTTTATAGATAGATAGATTATGTGTACAGATTAAACTTGTTTTTCTCCCATTTGTATTTTCTCTCAGTGTGAACAGTTTTTCTATATGTCTTCCTTATATTACACTATCATTTTTTCTCATATCAAATATTCTTTAAATGGTGACCAGTCGGTTACTTTATTTGCTTTGCCTTGGTAATTAGTTAATTGTGTCAAATTGTCTATGCTCATTATGTCGGCTATTTTCAGTAGCCATTCCTCTATTGGGACTTCTTTAATTCTCCTATTTCTTGCATATGTTATTCTGGCAGCCATGTCAGAATAGTTAAACAATATATTATTATTTTTATCTAACTTTATATTTATTTATTTATCTATTTACTTTATTTGTATACCGCTCTTCTCAGCCCTAAGGCGGTTAACAGAGCGGTTAACAACAACCATTCAGTATACACAATAGAAAATCATTGGACATTTAAAAACAGTAACATAACAATTAATTAGACACCAAACATCAATACATCAATATAACAGATCCATCATGTCTCATCAATAAAATCAGAATCCAGTTTCATTATCAATTATTCCGTATTATATATCCGTCATACCTAGTAGGAAGTATTCCAATTTCAACTGAATCCTGATTTCCAATATTTTCTGGATTCTTTCCTGTACATTCTTCCAATAGTTATTTCCACGTTTGCAGGACAATTACATATGGTAAAAAGTGCCCACATGTGCTTCACATTTCCAACATTTATCTAATGTATTTTTTATAACATTTTGCCAATTTTTGGGGAGTTATATACCACTGATACATCATTTTGTACCAGTTTTCTTTCCAGGCATATGCGTATGTATAATTTATTATTTCATATTTCTTCCCACTCTTCCAGCTTGATTGAATGTCCAAAATTGGCTGCCTATTTGATCATACAGTCTTTACTTGTTTGGTTTCTGTTGACCACTTTAATAGAGTCCTGTAGATTTTTGTTATAACTTCCTTTTCTGCTAGGATTATATTATCCGATATGAATGCTTTTTCCCAGAATCCTATTTTCTTATCTTTGTTGAGATGTTCTTTTAGTTGTTGGTACTGGAACCAGGAAATAGTTTTATATGTTTTATGAATTTCTTTTTGAGTTTTTACTGTATAATTTCCATTTTGTTTTTCATTGTCTTCTTCATAAAGAGAATTACTTCTTGTTCCAGAGTCTCTACGCAAATAACACATGACTCCAAAACCCTGGATGTCTTCACCCAGCTGTTTCATATAGATGTTAAATAGCATGGGGGAAAGCATAAAACCTTGTGGGTCAATGGCCAGGGGTCCAAGCAAGTGTCCCCCAGCTTCACCATCTGGGTACAATCCTCTAGGAAGGAGCAGAGCCACTGCAAAACAGTGCCCCCAATACCCATTCTGGAGAGCCAACCTAGAAGAATACCATGATTGATTGTATCAAAAGCTGCTGAGAGATCCAAGAGAACCCGCAGGGACACACTCCCCCTGTTTAACTCTCAGTGGAGGTCATCCACCAAGGCAACCAAAGCTGTCTCCATCCAGGCCTAAAACCAGACTGCGAAGGATCCGGATAATCGGTTTCCTCCAGGAATTCCTAGAGCTGAGAAGGTACCAGCAGCTCCAGAACCTTGCCCCCAAAAGAGAGATTTGAAATGGGCTGCTAGTTATTTAATACAGAGGAGTCCAGGGATGGCTTCTTTAAAACTGGTCTTACAATTGCTTTCTAAAAGTTTTTTTTTTGGGTTTTTTTTTTTTTGCAGAGTAGTGAATCATTGTTCCTTGGGCACTTTATCTCAATGTCTGTGGATCAGAATGATGCAAACTGTAGTAGTAGTAGTAGTAAATTTTATTGATTAGCCCTTAGGTGAATTGTTGTGGTTCAAGGTAGTGGAGCTACTTTCCAATGAAGTAAGGCTATACTGTTGGCAATCTCTAGCTTAGAGAGGAAAAGCACATAAGCTGCTGTACAAGTCTTCTTTCTGCACAGAGTGAATAAACGCCTCTGCCTTTGCCTTTAACCTGGTGTGATTCCTGACTCAAAATATTCACGGCTAGCGAAGGTTGCCAGGCGCTCCTCGGTATCTGCAGGTACTTAGAAAACCGCAAATTTCCAGCATGAATATGAGGACAAAGGGAGGAGAGAGAGAGAGAGAACAGGACATTTTCAAAACAGAAAAAGTGGGAAGATACTCCAATAATCTTTGCCAGCTTAGGATAGTCGGAAGTTATGTGCTTCTTAACGTTCACAGCGATAAAAATAGGCTGTTCGGTGTACTGGCTTTTGGCCAAGTTTCGTCTCTTGTTCTCTTACTTCTCTTATTTGATTTCCATTGAGTCAAAGTTATAACTGAAGCCCTGCACAAGAGCATCGATGACTGTACTCTCGCCAAGGGCCATAAAACCCATTGCCTGGCTGAAGGATGTCTTCCGGAAAAATCTGCGGACGCTGGGGTTACAGGGGAGCCGGGGAGAGGAAGCGGGGACCTCCTGGAACCATCGCCACAGCAACATCGGATCTGTTGACCACAAAAGCGCCCCGCTATCACTGGGAGGAAACCAGACCGCCGCCAGATAGTAGATGAGAGCATCCCTCTTGGGGAGAAGGAAATCAAGGGTTGATGGGATGTCTCCAATGGAGACTCATTGACCTCTTGCTCTCCCTCGCTTCCTTCTCTCTCTCTCCCCCCATTTCAGCATCTGTTATAATTCAGAAGAACAAGATCCACCTGGCTGCTTTCCAGTGTGAGCCTCAATGGGAGACTGACATCCACACTTGGTTAAAATGAAGACAAAGTACTCTATCATCAATAGCTTATCAGCCTTGTCCATATACATATTGTATTTTTTCCCCTGCACAAGGGAATGTGGGAACACCAGTTGCCTTCTGGAGTGCTCTATGATGGCCAAAATACCATATATATTTAACACTGTGTGATGCAGAACCCCTGGTAGATGGGTTTTAGAGTCCTTGTCAGTAACAGAGCCCTATTGAACAGCTGCCCAGTGGAGTCATTTTTGTTTGTCATGAACTCATGGTGACCTTGTGAATGAGAGACCTCCAGGTTGTCCTGTTAACAACAGCCCCATTAGGGTCTTTCTGGAAAGAGCCCATCCATCAGTAGTGCAGCCCTTCTTTTTTCCGATTGCCTCTCACTTTTCCTGACATCAACTTTTCCAACAATCTGTATAATCTATAACAGTATTGGTTTCGTCATCCTGGCTTCTAGGGAGAGCTCAAACTTGACTTGCTCTAAGACCTATTCATTTACGTGAATCAGAGACCACCAATGGATTCCAGGTACAATAGGTTCTATTTCAGAGGAAGGAACTGGCAAAAGTATCCTGGACTCTACTTCGCCTAAGAAAACCCTACAGAATCCTTGGGGTCTGTGACTTGAAGGCACATACACACACATCATCCTGCTTATATAATTCTCCTATCTGTTAGTAGTACAGGAGAAGGGTTCTGTTTCCTTTATTGTTTCTGCTCAATGTAAGCTTCGAGAGATCCGTTTCCCTGCAGACTTGGCCCTAAAGACCCATTGTGTCAGCTCTTTGTTATTGAATTTGTTA
Source organism: Anolis sagrei (assembly GCF_037176765.1). Classification (NCBI taxonomy): domain Eukaryota; kingdom Metazoa; phylum Chordata; class Lepidosauria; order Squamata; family Anolidae; genus Anolis; species Anolis sagrei. The sequence goes on along the minus strand of NC_090034.1, from coordinate 28,746,393 downwards.
TTGAGGGCCTGGATTCTGCCTGGCAATGCTGAACTCTCTCTCACCTCTGATGTAGATCCATCTTTTTAAAGGTGATTTCTAGCAGTGATGCACATCAGGTTTTGGTGTTAAAAATGTCTCGGTCAGGCAGATCTGGCTCACAATAGTGCCATTGGCTGCACTAGGTTACACTTTGGGAACACAACTGCTGAGAAAGCACAATGGATCACCGTGATTATTTGTTTCCAACTGGAGGAAATGATGGATTCTGTTCCTGAAGAGATGTCTCAAAAAGAGGTTGAAAGGGCTCATAGAATCATTGAATAGAGTTGGAAGAGACCACATGGACCATCTAGTCCAACCTCCTGCCATGCAGGAAAAGCACAAAGTACCTCTGACACGTGGCCATCCATCCTCTGTTTAAAAGCTTCCAAGGAAGGAGCTTCCACCAGGCTCTGAGGCAGAATAGCTCGTACAATCAGGAAGTTCTTCCTAATGTTCCTGTAATTTGAACCCATTGCTCCATTGACTCCTAATTTCAGGGCAGCAGATGACAAGCCTGCTCCTTCTTCCTTGTGACACCCTTTCCCATATGTATACATGGGTCTCATGTCTCCTCTCAATCTTCTCTTCTGCAGGCTAAACATGCCCTTTAAGACACTCCTCAGACGATTATTCATGGTCTCCAGACCTTTGATCATTTTAGTTGCCCTCCTCAGGACACCTTCTAGTTTGTCAATATCTCTTTTAAACTGTGGGGCCCAGAATTGGACACAGTGTTATTCCAGGTGAAGAGGTCTGACCAAAGCAGAATAGAGAGGCACCATGATTTCCCTTGATCTGGACACTAGACTCCTTTGGATACTGCCCAAAATCCCACTGGCTTTTTGAGCTGCTGAATCACACTCTTGGCTCATGTTCACCTTGTTCTCCACAAAGATTCCTGGATCTTTTTTTTTTTTAATATTTTATTGAGAATAAGGTTGCTCCTCAAGAATAGGAGCTTAAAGACTCCCGGATCTTTTTGACATGGACTGTTGTGGAACCAGGCATCACCCATCCTGTATCTCCGCATTTCATTTTTTCTGCTTAAGTGTTCTGCTTAAGTTTTTCTGCTTTGTCCTTGTTGAACCATTTGACACTGCAGTATTGGTGGTGAGAAGATTGAGGGCACTCTTTGAAAGTCTACTTGCTTCATGTCTTCTTCAGAGGTATCTACAAAAAGTCAAGGAATATCTGAGGAAATACTATAGGAGAGACCTTCTATGGCACCCAGGGATAATGGAAATTAGATGTTCCTCTTGAGTAGCTTCAGTATTCTCCATATTCTTAACTAATTTGGGTACCTGGCAATGTCTGAGTTATTTGAAAAAGGTGTTGTTTTGTTTTGGATGTTAGGTAATATCAGTTTGGTAATTTGTTAAACTAGTTCTCTGAAAAAACCTTTGTATTTCCTTTTTTAAATGAATGCTTCCATCAGACAATGCATAAGGATGTGGGTGAACTACAATTCCCAAAATCATAGGTCAATCCTCCCCAAACCCTACCAGTATTCAAAGTTGGCCATGTTGGGTCTGTGTCCCAAGTTTGGTCCAGATCTGTTGTCGGCTGGATTCAGTGCTGTCTAGATGTGGGTGAACTACAACTCTTATATTAGAAGGTCAAGCACTGGCAAGCACTGCCAGTATTCACCGTTGGCCATGTTGGGTCTGTGTGCCAAGTTAGGTCCAGACCCATCGTTGGATGGGTTCAGTGTTCTGTAAATGTGGGTGAACTACAACTCCCAGAATCCAAGGTCAACCATCCTCCCCCCAACCTCACCAGAATGTAAAGTGGGTCATAGTGGATCTGTGTGCGAAGTTTGGTCCAGGTCCATCATTCATGGGGTCGCAGTGCTCTGTGGAAGTTGTAGCTGAAGGGGGTTAAGGTACTGAAAATCCCATAACCCATTGTTAGTCCTCCCCACAACTACTGCAATGTGTAAAGTGGGCCACAGGGTGTCTGTGTGCCAAGTTTGGTCCAAGTCTGTCATTGGTGGGGTTGCAGTGGTTTGGGGGGGGGGGTTGTCCGTGTGCCAAGTTTGGTATAGGTCTGTCATTTGTGAGGGTCGCAATGCTCTGTGGAAGTTGGAGACCTGGCCATAAAAATACATTGCTGCCTACATACATACACACACACACACACACAAACATTGACTTTTATTATATATGTATATAGATATAGATATAAGGGTGAGAGCCACTTCTATCAAAGAGTCAAGTTTCTCAGCTCTGGCTGGTGGATTTATTAAACAAACTCTTTGGTTACCCAGGGACATTTCATATGTGTGTTTGTGTGTTAATAAACATCGCACTCCGAGTAAAAAACCCAGAGATACCTCCCCATGTCAAGTCTCCAGCTTGTAAATCTACCACAGTTTGGCTTGTGGAAAGGACTTTGTTTAATTGTTCGGTGCTTCAAAACTGGGAAACGAGATCCCCTCAAAGGGAGATGAGTGGGGGGGGGTTGTGGGGGTTGTTGAAAAATTTGGGAACAAAACCTGTAATCCATCCACAGGGACCACCACTTTGAGCCTCACGTAATGAGCCTCTGTTTCCTTCCCTTACCCTTCGACAGGCACATCATTTCCCCATCACCATGGGAAGTGGGGGGGGGGGGGGAAGCTGCAGATAATGCAAACCAGCTGGCAATTTCGGCCCCCCACCTACCAAAAAAAGAGAGAGAAATCTGGAGATCATTATGGGCTTCAAATCTGCTGGGTTTCCAGTGGTTTCTCTCTACGCCGCTGCCCCACTTCACCAACAAGAGCGATAGGAAACCCTCTTACCATTTCCCGATCCGTGAGGGATACAGAAATCCGAGGATTATTGTGGACTTTTGTTGTTTTCCACAGATTAAATTATGATTCATGGGTCTGCTTCATGTATTGCAAGGAGGGGTAAGAAACCTTATTCCTAAAGCGAAGTTTGTTTTTTTTTGAGGGGGGTGGGTGGGAATCAAGCAAAATGTTCCTGTGACTTGTCCTAGCATTTGAAAAGTAATTCATTACAGTTACAACTGGCCTATTAAAACTGTTTCCTCTAATAACTGAGACAATGACATAATATGTCTCATTCCTTCATCAGAGCTTGAAAAATTACATTTGGCGGGGGGGGGGGGGGGAGCTTATTCACCAAAATGTCATGAAAGCCATGCAGTTTTTCACATACACACAAAACTCTACATATGATTTTTTTCACATAGTTTTCAAAAGTTTCAGAAGCTCTTCAGAAGTGTCAAAACCTTTTGAAGAGTGTCCTCACACCAGGAAGAACATTGTTAACATTACTCAAGAGGAAGGTTTGCAAAGGATTCTCTCCCTGTCGAACTTGAACCCTAGTCTGACCTCTATTGCTCAATTCCGATTCAGATGCAATATTTCTCGGCTATATCTTTGGTGACAGAATAAGGCCAAACATTCCTGAGGACATACAGAGTATCTTTCCCTTCCTTGGGTTTTGAAAACCAAATCCGATCCAGGCCATACAAAGACAATTCTGGGAAGCAGAAGGCGGGTTGAGATCTCTCAGTTTTGCTTGGTTGGCGTTGCCTGGCTCCGTGTTTTGATTCGGATGCTTTTTGGCTCCTTCTTTCTTTGCTCGGAAAGGGAATCCAAATCGATTCCGTCTATTAATAATGGTCATCATGCTAATAAAAAAAATTCCTGCGTGGGATTCCAAGAAACCTTCTCCGGAAAAGGGGGGAAACCCATAATGTTCTCCCCTTGTCTCATTAGCGTAAGGGTTTCTCAAAACACACTACAGATCTTTTCCTCCTTCCCTGGTGGGTTATTTATGGAGCCCGCTTTCTTTTCTTTCTTTTCTTTTCTTTCTTTCTTTCCATGCCTTGGTGCCAATCAAAATGAATTTTTCAAACTTCACGGGTCTCTTTTTATGGTTCGTCACGGCAGAAGGGAGCCAAAGGGCAAGTGGAAACAAGTAAGGACAGGTTTTTGTAAAACTTTTACATGCCGGGAACGCCATGGGTGGCCTGCTGGAATTAATGGCTATTTCTACATGTTTTATTTTATTCTATTTCATTCTGAGCAGCTGCTGGATCGGCCACTTTCTCCCATTGTTTGGGAGATGCCGGGTAAACAAGAAGAGCAACTACCACAATGAGTTGGTACTCAATCCCTTTGACAACGTTATTAATAGCAACAACTTGGCCTTTCACATCTGCAGTGGCTATGGGAGATGCGATGGGGAAGACGCATCCTCCCCAAGGCTTCTTATTCAGTTTTACGGCTCATTCGTCATCCTTTTTGCCATAGGAGCTGGTCCTTGGGGTAGATTTCGCAACCGTCATTCGGCCAGGTGGACAAGGAATGTGCCATTTCTCTAAGGAGATGATAGTTTCCATAACCTCTCCAACATTTCACATGAAAACTGGGGCACAAAAGACTGAGAATAAGCAAGTGAAGAGAGGCTGCAGAAGCCTGCTACTTCCTCTTCCGTCCCTTCTGCTGTGTTAACTAGCAGCAGACTCTTCATATTTTGCACTCCATCTGCAGCAAATGTAATAAGGAAAAGGCAAGACAAAGAAACTGGGACACTTGAGTAGCAATTGGAAACGTGGGAAGACAGAGGAGTCGTCGGAAGTGTCCCTGATAAATTGGCACCAAGGCCCTGTGACTCAGAATACATAGGGACAACAGAACATGTGCTTCTTCATTTTCTGTTCTATAGAGATATTCAATCCTGTCTCATTATGCCATGGCTATACAAACACCCAGGATGCTCTGGACAATTTTACATCTCCCTGCTGCTTTCAGACACTAACTCGGCTATAACTTACAATATCGCCAAGTTCTGCACAGCACCTATTAAAATCTGGCGATCAGTGACTGATAGCACAGACTTTTAATTATAGTATGGATGTTGTTTCCTCCTCTGTTTCTTCACTTCAATTCAATTCAATTCACTTTATTTCTTAATTAGTCACTCTCCACCAAGGTGCTCCGGGCGACTTACAATTTAAAATAGCATTTCACAATATAAAAACATTCAACATAAAAACATCCAGCAGTGACTATTTGGCAAATTAGATCTGATCACTTTACTTAAATGCACAATCAAGCAGCCTAGTCTTGAGCGCTTTTACAAAAGGTCGCAACTCCAACATTGCTCTAATATATGGAGGCAATGAGTTCCACAGAATTGGAGCATAGTTCGAAAAAGCTCTACGCCTTGTAGCTTCCAGGTGTACCTCCCTAGGGCCCGGTATGTATAGGAGATTTTCCTGGGTGGATCGAGGTGACCACTGATGGAAAACAGGAATGAGGCGGTCCCTAAGATATAAAGGGTTTTGAGTTCTAAAAGTCAGGATCAGTATCTTGTAAGAGATCTGATGTTCTATTGGTAGCCAATGCAGTTGTTGCAAATTGGTGTGATATGGGATCTTATAGATGATCCCACTAGCTGCCTGGCTGCCGCATTTTGGACCATCCGAATCTTCTGGGTTGTTGACTTCGGAAGGCCGGCATATAAGGCGTTGCAATAGTCCAACCTTGTGGTGACTGTTGCATGGATTACCGTTGCCAATGCTTCTACCCAAAGGTAGGATGCCAATTTCCTTGCCTGGCGAGGATGAAAAAAGGCCTGCTTACTTATGGCAGTGATCTGGGCCTCCATTGTCAGCAATGAGTCCAACACAACCCCAAGGCTTTTAACAGTGGCAGACGGAACCAGAACTTCCCCATCGAAATCAGGCAGAGACTGGGTTAATTCTGGTGGCTGGCCGGGCCAGAGTATCTCAGTTTTTGCAGGATTCGCTTTTAGTCTGCTCGCTCGCAGCCAACTCATCACTGCTTCTAAACACCGCAAGAGTAGTTGGGTATCATCTGCATACTGGTAGCACTCAGAGGCGGCCCTAGGTAATTTTCAACGGTAAGCTAACAGTATTTTGGCGCCCCCCCCCCCAAACAATCACTGAAATATATTTTATTATTATTTATTATTTACAGTTTTTATATTCCGCCCTTCTCACCCCGCAGGGGACTCAGGGCGGATTACAGTATACACATATATGGCAAACATTTAATGCCAGTTTGACAGACAACGAATACAGACAATACACAGAGGCTATTTAACTTTTTTCTGGTCTCCAGGGGAGCTGCTGCTTTTCATCGTCCATCAGCGACACCGATGAAGTTCTTCCGCATTCCACATCCCGGAGTTTTCTTTATGGCCTCATAAATTAGTTAATTTAGCCTCCCACACAAGGTGGTACCTTATTTTCCTACTTGACAGATGCAACTGTCTTTCGGGTTGCAAAGGTCGACAACAGGCTACACAATGGCTGGACACCCACTCCAGCCCGGGCTGGCTTCGAACTCATGACCTTTTGGTCAGAGTGATCTTAATGCAGCTGACACTCAGCCAGCTGCGCCACAATCCCGGTTCTGTTTATCGTGGGAGTTCTGTGTGCCATATTTGGTTCAATTCCATCATTGGTGGAGTTCAGAATGCTCTTTGATTGTAGGTGAACTATACATTCCAGTAACTACAACTCGCATATGTCAAGGTCTATTTCCCCCCAAGAGCGCCTCAAGAGCGCCCCTGGGCAAAATCAACTATACTGCAAATGCTTACTTCGTGTAATGGGTTGAGCTGCCCCTGGTAGCACTCTATGCCAAAGCTCCGCACCAGTCCAGTAAGTGGGCGGGCATAGATGTTAAATAACAGGGGCAAAAGGATAGCACTCTGGGGAACTCCACAACAAAGGCAGGAGCTCTCAGCGCTTTGGCCTAACCACTCCACCCTCTGTCTCCAGTCCCGGAGGAACGAATTGAACCATTTAAGGGCTAAACCTCGTATACCAGACATAGCCAATCAATGAATCAGCAAGTCATGGTCCACGGTGTCGAATGCAGCTGTGAGGTCCAAGAGTACCAATAACGCTAATCTGCCTGTTTGACTGGTCTTCCCTCCCTGTGCCATATGAGCACCCCTATTCCCTTCCTCCAGATTTCCTTCCCCTTAATTCCATAAATTGTGTTTATTTATTTATTTGCCATACTTGTTCCCCACCCTTCTCTACCCCAACAGGGGGACTCAAGGTGGCTTACAATGGCACAACATTGTGCCTCAACACAACCACCTAAACATTTCAAAAACTGCAACATATTAAACAGAGTTAAAACAGATTTAAAAAGTTAAAAACTTAAAAACACACCATCCAAGTTCATGGTCTGAGTCCGTTCTAAGGTCAATTGCACAAGGTCTTGATTCAAAAATACTGCATTGCCTTAGTTTCCAAAGACCTGCTCACAGAGCCAGGTTTTGACTCTTTTCCTAAAGACTATTAGGGAGGGAACTGATCTGATGTGGCTATGGAGGGAGTTTCACAATCGAGGGGCCACCACTGAGAAGGCCCTGTCTCTTGTCCCTGTCAGCCATGCTTGTGAGGCCGGTGGGACCCAGAGCAGGGCCTCCTACTGGGTTTTACTGTAATCCTCTATATGGCTTTTAGCTTAGATTCTTAATTATCTTAATGTCCTAACAATGATACTGATATCGAGTGTGACTTCCCCTCCATTGGAAATTCCATTTATTGTTTATTTGTTCAGTTGCTTCCGACTCTTCATGACCTCACTGACCAGCCCATACCAGAGCTCCCTGTCGGTCGTCACCACCCACAGCTCCTTCAGAGTCAAGCCAGTCACTTCAAGGATGCCATCCATCCATCTTGCCCTTGGTCGGCCCCTCTTCCTTTTTCCTTCCACTTTCCCAAGCATCATTGTCTTCTCTAAGCTTTCCTGTCTTCTCATGATGTGGCCATGCAACACTTTTGTATATATTCAGCATACTAGTCCATAGTCCAATGTCTTTAAGCATATAAATATCATCCAAACTGTATAACTGTACTCACTGAGGTCTGAAAAGAGACAAACTGCATCCACCTCCATTAAGGTCTAAAAGCATACTGTTCTACTAAAGTCTAAACAGCGATATGCATCCACCTCCATTGAGGTCTAAAATAATACTGTATAACAAAAATGGAGTCCTGTGTCTGAAGCCCCTCCCACACCAAAGAGATACAGTCAAACTGGCAAACCAAAATGTACATACAATATAGGTTAACAGGCCCGTAACCAGGATTTCGATTCGGGGGGGGGGGGGGGCTGAGTCTGAGTGAAAGAGGGTCTACCCTAGCAAACCTTTTGTATCATTACCCCAATACCCCCATGCATATGGGCTATATTGAGTATGGTGATCAGATCATGATATGAATAAACATAACAGTTTAAATAATGCATCAGTAAGGCCTTTTCGCGAACCACCATGAGAATTTCGGGGGGGGGGGCTGAAGCCCCTCAAGCCCCCCCCCCCCCCCCACCCGCTACATGCCTGCAGGTTAACAATTCATTTACAAATAGTTCTTGATGGTATGGGCATATCAAGCCACCTTGTCTCTCTCCTGAGGAATCTGTACAAGGACCAAGTAGCAAGAGTAAGAACAGACCATGGAACAACAGACTGGTTCAAGATTGGGAAAGGCGTACGGCAGGGTTGTATTCTCTCACCCAACCTATTCAACTTGTATGCAGAGCACATCATGCGATGTGCGGGGCTTGAATAATGCAAGGCTGGGGTTAAAATTGCTGGAAGAAACATTAACAACCTTAGATATGCAGATGACACCACTTTGATGGCTGAAAGCAAGGAGGAGCTGAGGAGCCTTCTAATCAAGGTGAAAGAAAAAAGCGCAAAAGCTGGGTTGCAGCTAAACATAAAAAAACCAAGATTATGGCGACAAGAATGATTGACAACTGGGAAATAGAGGGAGAAAACATGGAGGCAGTGACAGACTTTGTATTTCTAAGTGCAAAGATTACTGCAGACGCAGACTGCAGCCAGGAAATCAGGAGACGCTTACTTCTTGGGAGGAGAGCAATGACCAATCTTGATAAAATAGTGAAGAGTAGAGACATCACATTGGCAACAAAGATCCGCATAATTAAAGCAATGGTATTCCCCGTAGTCACCTACAGACGTGAGAGCTGGACCATAGGGAAGGCTGAGCGAAGGAAGAGAGATGCTTTTGAACTGTGGTGTTGGAGGAAAGTTCTGAGAGTGCCTTGGACCGCCAGAAGATCTAACCAGTCCATACTTCAGGAAATAAAGCCCGACTTCTCATTGGAGGGAAGGATAGTAGAGGCCAAGATGAAGTCATTTGGCCACATCATGAGAAGAAAGGAAAGCTTAGAGAAGACAATTATGCTGGGGAAAATAGAAGGAAAAAGGAAGAGGGGCCGACCAAGGGCAAGATGGATGGATGGCATCCTTGAAGTGACTGGATTGACCTTGAAGGAGCTGGGGGTGGTGACGACTGACAGGGAGCTCTGGTGTGGGCTGGTCCATGAGGTCACAAAGAGTCAGAAATGACTGAACGACTGAACGAATGAACAACAACAAACAAATAGTTAGTGGAGGCTTGGAAGGTTGCTTTTTCCAACACCCCCCCCCCCCCAAATAAAAGATAGTTTATAATTAGAGAACTTATAGTTTTACCAACTAGAAAAACTATAAAAGTTTATAATTAGAGAACTTATACTTTGACCAACTGGACAGGTAACAAATATGCTGGAATTCATGTTACAAAAGGCATTGACCTTTGTTTAGTCTAAAGTTTAGGTCACAATAGCAGGGCAAGCCTTCAACAAACCAACAGCTAAATTACCCTGCTATTGTACTGTCGAAGGCTTATCCTGCTGTTGTGACCTACCCCAGTCAATGGCCCACAAACAAAAGAACTCCAATGCCTAGCTGGGGTGAGGGACATTTACATTTCTATGCTTTAGCCTGGGGAAGCTAAAAGGTTAGCAAAGGAAAAGCCAAGCAAACAATATATTGTATAATATTGCAATTATTTCCCAAATCTATAATGTATCCTTTCTGCCAATACCTGTCTCTCTATCTTTGACTCACCTTTGCTGTTTCCTTGCTGCTGTGACTGGATTCTACTAAGACATATGCAACTATGTATGTAAACCATAATCCTCAGCTATTTTCTCCCTCCCTCCCTCCCTCCCTTATTTCACCCCCCAAATGTGTCCTCCTTTCTCAACAATGAACCTTGAGACCTCAATCGTCCCCGTGGATACCCAGGCCTCCATTCGCTGGGTACCCCTCGGTATCAGTGGAACCTCATGTGTGTGTATATTTAATATTTTATATTTTATGTCTTAATATAAAACTTTGGAGAATGAAGATTTTATTTTGTCGTGTCAGGAGTGACTGCAAGTCGCTCCTGGTATGAGAGAATTGGCCGTCTGCAAGGACGTTGCCCAGGGGACGCCTGGATGATTTGATGTTTTTATCATCCTTGTGGGAGGCTTCTCTCATGTCCCCGCATGAGGAGCTGGAGCTGATAGAGGGAGCTCATCCGCCTCTCCCCAGATTCGAACCTGCGACCTGTTGGTCTTCAGTCCTGCCGGCACAGAGGTTTAACCCACTGCGCCACCAGGGGCTCCGGAGAATGAAGATGATATCGAGCTTGAATTTGGAGGCTCCTGCCTAGGAGAGGGGAGCCCACAGAGCCACCAATGAGAGCCTGGTACTCTGGCAAGTGAAAGGAGAGACCCAAAAGAATTTTCCCTGGGTTTTTTTCCAAATAAATCTCACCAAAGTTGAAGAAACGCCACTGAATTGTATTTATTGCGTCCAGCTGGTACGGATGTCAAACCGCAATAATTCATCAGGAGAGACATACATTCAATACATTGCAGTACATTTTATAGAGAAACAGAGCTGTCAAAGTTCAAATTTCCCGCCCCCAGCCCCCTTGCCGGCTTCCTTCTGATTGGCTGTCATCATCAGCTGGAGGGGAGGTGCAGCCGGCTTAGGAGCGCCTTAGCCAATCAGGGAGCCAGTGTCGCTTCAGGTTCTTGACCAATGAGAGCGGAGGAGGCGTCCATAGGAAAAACAATGAACCGAGAGTACAGATGAGTGGATTAAAATGACTCAATGTGTGTCCTGATGGCCGGGCAATAATCCTCGCGAGAGAACGAGCGAGGTGCCTAGAGACGAAGAGATTCCTCAAGCCGACCTGGCATCATCCTGAAAGGTTGAAATATGCAAAAGTGACTGGCAAAAATCGCATCCTGGGCTGCCATCTGCAGCCCGGGAGAAGAAAGGTTTATGTAGAGAGGGGTTAGAGGCAATGAAAGGACACAAAGTAACAATATGGAGAAGAAAGGGTTACAATTAATTGATACTTTTTATTGGGGGATTAGTTACAATGTTAGGAGGGGAAGAAAACAAAGTAATAAGAAGGCTTCTGAGTTGCAGCTGCTGCTGTGGCCACGTTCATGTAGGTTGGCCCTAGCAGGTCAATGAGAACCGAGGAACTCCCTGCTGCAAGTCAGATCAGCTTGAAGGCAAGGAGTTCCGGATTCGACCTCAAAGACACCCAGCAAGACCTTTGTGACCTTTCGCCAGCACCTCAAGAAGCAGGAACTCCCTCCAGCAGTTTCCCCTGGGCATCATCTCAATCACAAAGGACTCAATCACCCATCATCTGTGGCCCATACTACTGGCTGTGCAAGAGACAACAGGCCACGGAGTCAGACCACCTGTTCTTTGTTCAGCCACATGCACATATGAAAAGACATTGATCATCTGGCATTTCCTTCCTTGGTGTTGGGATGACTTGCCCTGCTCTCCACAATACTGTCTTCTCTTTCTCAGGAATAGATCATCAAATCCCATAATCCCTGAACAATATACTGAATTGGAACCCAATGGACACTAGTGCAGTCACTAGACCTGCATGATCGGGGACTCATAAAGATAATCAGCAAGACTACAAAATGATCAGTATGGGACCTGATGACCTCTCTTTGTTTTGTCCCTCTGCTGGGTCAAAGGTAACCCATTCAGAACATTTTGCATTCCTTTCTCTCCTGGACCATCCTGCCTGCTGTCTGCCATTGGAGAGCAGGAATCTGCATTGGAAGTAGGGAATGTTCCTTGGTTGGCGGGCGGGTGCTGCAGTCCCACCTCACAGAGGATGTCACTCCTAACTGGTTGTGTCATGTGGCTTCACCAATCAACACAGGAGCCAGCTCCAGGTGGGGCGGGATCGGGAAAGACAAAGGATTTGAATGTATAAAACTGCATGTTTGACTTGCAGATGGGATCTCAGCTTCCTTTGGCAGATTACCGTGAGCTGCAGGCATGTAGCCGGGGGTGGGGTGGGGGGTGGGGCTTGGGGGGCTTCAGCCCCCCCCCCCCCGAAATTCTCATGGTGGTCCGCGAGAAGGCCTTACTGGTACATTATTTAAACTGTTATGTTTATTCATATCATGATCTGATCACCATGCTCAATATATCCCATATGCATGGGGGTATTGGGGTAACGATACAAAAGGTTTGCTAGGGTAGACCCTCTTTCACTCGGACTCAGCCCCCCTGAACCAAACTCAGCCCCCCCCCCCCCAAACAAAATCCTGGCTACGGGCCTGGTGAGCTGGCATCTCTTTAGCTGATTGAATAAACTACCTTGCTGTCTTCTGTCTCAACTTGGTGAGACTTCTTCATTGGGAAATATTGGGTAGCGTCTTCATCTTGCCAGACGCACAGACCTACAAGGTGGCCTGTCGGCAGTACTGGCAACCGCTTATCAGGACTCAGTATCTGTGCTTCATGTTTCACTATCTGTGGCTCGGATCTCACTATCCGTGACCATTCTAAATTGCTCTATTTCAATACGCTTATTTCAGAGTTTTAAATCTCTTAACCCTTAACTCTGATATTCATGTATGGGACTATGTCCCTCCTCTTGAACTGGTCCCTGACCATAATAAAGTGAACTTGAAATTGACCTGGGACCAAATTAAGAACTTCAACCAAGAGGTCAGCATCCCAAGTCTCTCCAGAAATTGACCACCAAGTAAAAGGGTAGAATCATAGCTTCAGAACAGATCCAAATCTAGGCCAACTCTCTACAACTACGTCCATGAAGTTTCCCAGGAAGTCATGTCAGCAGCTTGGATGGGAATGGAGTAATTTAAATATGCCCTGCTGACTCAAAAACCAGTTAGTGGGATGGATATTGAGGATTATCCATTCATTTCCACCTCTAGACTTGCAAACAATTTAAAAAGTTTAATACAGTATTCAGGAATTTTAACGTTTGCTATCCTGGTTTATGGTATCTCTCTCTCTTTCATATATTGCTTGAAAGAAAACAAAATCAAACCCATTTCCAGCTGGGGCTGGAACGAATCTATAAAAGGCTCCACAATGGAAAAGCTGCATTTTTCCCTCTGTAATTTATAGTACCTTTGTTGGCTCACTGCAGAAATCTTGTGGCCAGATGTCTTCATTCTTCAGTGTCTGGGGTCACTGCAATAGTCAAATGCTCCAAAAGGCAGGGAGATAAGCACATCAAAGAGACACGGGTGGTTATTCTCCCTGCAATATTTGTGTCTTCCTGTCCATTATGCTCACCTGATTGGTCTCGGCTTTGTTGGCAGGTAGAATTTCTACCAAAATATCAGTTACCAGGTCAAAATGTTTGCACTTTTCGAGTTGCCCGCAAGACGTTAAAAACATCGAATCTTTGATCTTTCCCACCTGTGTGAGCTCAACAAGGCATTGCTGGGGAAAAAAATACGGAATGTAAACAGTTTAGTTTAATATAATGGGATTTTAAGAGTTGAAAGGGAACATAAGGGTGGTTTGGTTAAGCCCCTAAATGTGTTTCGAAGTAGGGATCTCCTAATAAAACAGTGTTAAACAGACCTGATCTTAACATTGAAGGAATTCCAAAGAAGAAGGAAATATGTGGGAAGAAGTTTAATTAATAATAATATACTTTATTTATATTCCGCTCTATCTCCCTGAGGGGACTCAGGGCAGATTACAGAACAAATATATGGCAAACATTCAATGCCATTATACAATTGACCTGGACAGACAATACATAAACGGAGTATAGGCTTTTCCCATATTTTTCCATCTCTGACATCTGGAGGCTGTGCTCAACTCTGGCCATGGGAAGGGGGTGCTATTGCTCCATCTTCCATGCTTTGTTTTCCATATACAACCTCCTTATCGTTGGTATGTCCTTATGGGCGCCTTTTTATTACCTCTCCGCTTTTCAAAAAAGTGGTATCTATTTATCTACTCACATTGCTGTTTTCGATCTGCTAGGTGGTCAGAAGCTGGGCTGACAGCCAGGAGCTCACCCCGACCCAGGCTTGAACTGTCAACATTTCGATTGGCAAGATTTATTTTGCAGCTGGCGGTTAACCTGCTGTGCTAAAGCCTGGCCAAAACATTGGCATCACTAAAAAGAGAAATAGGGCCAGCATGGGACAGAAACATAGAATCTGTTGTCAAAGACTTTCATAGCCATAATCTCTGGGTTGCTGTCCGCAAGCCTCCTTTCTCTTTATTTATTTATTTTATTCCCACTCCGTTCGCACTGCCTGCCATATGATCTGTATCAGAAACTAGAGCTGATGTGGTCTATCTAATGAAAATTTCTGAATCAGCACCCCAAACCGTATCTATAGTTGACAAAAACTGATTTGTAACCCTTTTGGTCCTAATGTTGGAGAGTGGTCCCTGGTCACAGTGGTCCCTGGTCAAGTAGTCCTTGGTGAAGTGGTCCCTGATCAAAAAAAGGTTGGGACCCACTGATCTAGATAGAGTGCAAGCAAGATTTATAAGCGATCTTCTAAATGTGCCTTCTTGCATACCTAATGTGGTCCTGCTTCTAGAAACAGGTGAATGCCCACTGAGTACTAGGGCCTGGTGGACTTTGAAAATGAACCTATGGTTAAAAACAATGGTATTCAAACCGGGAACAGGTTTACTACATCATCTCCCTTATGAAGCCTCCAAACCCCTTTGGGTGTTGAGGACCGAATAAAAAGCAGCCTCAACTGGAATATCCACACCCCTTCTGCTCCTTTTGGGACTCAAAATGGCGCAAGAATCCCTGAAGCAAAGGTTGTGGGACATTGCCCTGGGAGAGCTTAGAGCCCACTCAAATTCATCATGCTTCCCCAGAATCCTAAATTTACCATACAGGGAGCATGTGAATACCTAAAAAGCCTTAACAGTGACTAAATATTGCAGACTCTTTACAAAGGTGAGATTAAACGTATTTCCCTCAGAACTACTAAGAGACAGACTGTCTGGAATTCCTTACTCCCAAAGACTAGGCCCCTGTGGAGGAAACAAAATGGAAACAATAGAACACATTTTATTACAGTGCTGCTTCTACACAGTGCAACGTAGCCAACTTTTATATCCAATCCTGTCCTGCGTGACCAGCCATCCCCCACATAGGATTGTTAGATATCTTTTAGAGGACAACTGCCACCAGGTGACTCTCATAGTGGCAAAATTCATCACCATGGCAACAAGGCTGAGAAAGCAACTAACTTGAAACCATGTCGATCAACATTTCTCAACTTGGGACCTGTGGGGGGAGGTTGTGAGGGGTTTTTAGAGGGGTCAACAAAGACCATCAGAAAACATATATTTCTGATGGTCTTAAGAATCCCTTTGGCAGAGAAGGATGAAGATCTCTCCACCAGTCCTTCTCTTCCTTTTTGGAAACAGACGGCGAATCTTGTCAGAGTGAGACCCTCCGGTCTGGCACAGCGAACGTGAGGTTTCCAAAACACACAGACTCATTTAACACACAGCATTCTTCTTCGGTTCCAAAATAACTTTACTAGAAGCATCTATCTACAGGCGACTACATGTTGATAATGAAAGATGGCGACTACGTAGTACAGGACTAAACACACAGACAAAGAAAAACATCCTGCCCTTCTGACGTATCTATGTCCTAGCCGGTTGACTCCCTATTCTTCCCAGAGCTGTTATCTGGGAAGGACTTTACTCTGGCCTATAACAAAAATAATCTACTGCACATATGAACAAGATTGAACATGACTGAATCCATCTTGAAATACAATACTAACACATTGAAAAACATACATAAAATAACTGCAATTATCCTGACAAATCTTCCCATCAAAAGCTCTCCTCTGCTGTGATTGGCAAGCCTCTCAGCCAAGGTGGGGGTCTGTTTATGGGAATCCAAATGGAGAGGGGAGAGCAGGCATGCTTGGCGCATGGCAGTGTGGTTGGTGCACATGTGCAGCTGAGGGAGAGCATGTGAGGCTGGAGGGAGGCTCGCACCAGTGAGTCCCTTCAAGGCATGAGGGTTCTGTGTGAGAAGCTGATATCGAGCAAGAATTTGGAGGGCCTTGCCTTGGAGACAGAGGCTGGTCAGACCCACCAATGAGGATCTGTTTGCCCTGGCAAGAAAGAAACTAAATTTTCCCAAATAAATCTCACCAAAGTTGAAGAAAATGCCACTGAGTTGTTTATTTCATTCCAACTGGAGCGGATGTCAAACTGCAATTATTTGCCAAAGCCGACACGCTGATTGGTTGGAGTCATCAGCTGGCTGGGAGGTGTGGCCGGCTCAACCACGCCTCAGCCAATCAGGGAGATAATGCCACTTCCGCCTGCTGGCCAATGGGAAGGAAGGAGGCAGTCCAGGCAGGAAACAATGAACCAGGAGGAAAAATGTGTGGATTAAATGATTAATGTGTGTATAATCGCTGGCTATAGCTTTCCTAAGCATTTGAGCCAGCTAAATTATTGTTCTGAGTTTCTGGAAAATACATCTTCATCCACAAGTGTTCACATTTAGGCATATTTGGGCATTTGTACCAAGTTTGGTCCAGATCTATCCCAGTGCTCTCTGGATGTAGGTGAACTACAACTCCAAAACTCAAGGTCAATGCCCACCAAACCCTTCCAGTATTTTCTGTTGGTCATGGGAGTTCTGTGTGCCAAGTTTGGTTCGATTCTATCGTTGGTGAAGTTCAGAATGCTCTTTGATTGTAGGTTAACTATAAATCCCAGGAACTGCAATTTCCAAACGACAACATTAATTCCCCCTCCCAAACCCCACTAGTATTCAAATTTGGACGTATCGGATATTTGTGCTAAACTTGGCCCAGTGAATGAAAATATATCCTGCATATCAGATATTTACATTATGATTCATAACGGTAGCAAAATTACAGTTATGAAGTAGCAACGAAAATAATTTTATTGTTGGGTGTCACCACAACATGTATTAAGGGATCATGTAGATATGACTTCTCCTGAGAAGGGAGCATTTATAATGACTGTTGATTTACTGACAGGTCTACAGCCTGGCCCGTAATAGATATAATCTAATCTTTAATATGAATGAACTTTTGTACTGGTTTCTTATCTGTTAACATGCAGTTCCTAGCACATGTTGCACTTGCGTCACTGCACTTTTCAATGTACATTTTGCACTTTCTGATTGATCTTGCTTGCATCTATTTGCTTTTAACTGTTGGATTTTACAGTGTTTTGTATAGATGCTTGTTAGAACTTGATTCTTTTGGTGTAAATGCATACGACCATTTGTTGCAGCATTAATAAATTTACAACAGACCTCTGAACAAACCTTTGAGGATGCTTGCCACAGATGTAGGCAAAAAGTCAGGAAAGAAGGCTACTGGAACATGGCCATACTGCCCGAAAAACTTACAGCAACCCAATATGGGATCTATTTTTTGGGTTAAGTAGATCACCCACCTCCCAACCTTGGCCTGTTTCCCCTCCTTAAAAGACTAACAGTAAATAAGAACTGTTTTTCAACTTGCAAAGGACAAAGGTGTCCAAGAACGGAGAGAGCATAACTTAATTATTGAGAGGGCTTTTGCTTTTTACAAGATGGAAATTTGGCCGCACCAACACTACCAAGGGCTTCAGAGTCTTGCGTCTAGGTTTTCTCTGGCTCTAACGGAGCCTTTACAAATTGTTCTGGAAAGCAAAGGCTGGAGGAGGCCCAAGAGAAGCAGGAACAGATGGGGTCATTGAAAAGCTCATTACTGTCCAAAAATATTTGCTTTAACAGTGTCCCTCTTCAAAGCCAAATCGAGCTGAGGACTCCTGCAGCCAATTGTTCTGGTGACAGAGCCAAATGACCCATTCTTAGAGTTGGAAGGGGGGTCCCAAAGGCCAACTAGTCCAGCCTCATTGGATGGGGTCGGGAATCTCCTTCTTGAATTCCCCTTTTCTCCCCCTCCTACTCTTGACATTCACAACAGTAACCTCGGCAAACCTTCTATCAAAAAAAACAGAAGGATAATTTCATGATCCTTTTCAGCTGTTGGCGAGGAAATCCCGATTATCACGCTCTGTGAGGTCGGAGCTGGGAGTGTTGTTGCGAACACCTTGATGAGACTGGAATCTGGAGCATTTCCCACAAATTTGGGAAACAACCAAATCTCTAATGTCTGGTCCAGAAAATCCTTGGCCTTCCCCAGGGGGATTCTCACAGATCGGAGGGTAAACGAGTGGAAACCGAGGCAAAACATGGGGCCATTATGTTTCTTTTTGGGACTCTGGCTGACCAGTTAGGCAATGCGCTTTTGCACAGTACTCCATTCCCCAAGCTGTAACGTTTCTTTGCCTATTGACTTTGTCTCTCCTCTTTGATTTATATTATATGACACATATATAGTAAAGAATGTGAAAACATACAGTTGTGTCTCCTCCTTCCTTATAGACAAGAACCCATTGTGTTTCTATGTTTTATACTTATCTGGAGTATAAATGATGCATCATGACCATCGGATGTTGTGGTATAATTTTGTACTATTTACACATTTGTAGTCTAAAAAGTACATGCTATTTTCCTTCTGAAATTTTTCGATGTTGCAGTGGCACAGTGGGTTAAACAGCTAAGCTGCAGAATTTGCTGACCAAAAGGTCGGCGGTTTGAATCTGCAGGACGAGGTGAGCTCCTGCTGTGAGCCCCAGCTTCTGCCAACCTAGCAGTTCGAAAACATGCAAATGTGAGTAGATCAATAGGTACCACTTGGTCCAGAAAATCTTTGGCTTGACTTTTAAGAGAGGTTTGACTTTTAAAATGTTTTGTCTGAGACACTTTAATATGTGTAACCCAATACCATAAACTGAATCTTATTCCAAAAAAATAAATAAATAGGTACCGTTTTGACGGTAGGGTAACAGCGCTTCATGCAGTCATGCTGGGTGCTTGACCTAGGAAGTGTCTACAGACAATGCCAGTTCTCTGGCTTAGAAATGGAGATGAGCCTCACCCCCAGAGTTGGACATGACTAGACTTAATGTTGAGGGGAAACCTTTACCTTTACTATTCCATAATCCAACGTATGTTTGCAGGCAGGAGAGGCAGCCTCCTCGTGAGCGACGATTTGACAAACCTGCTGAAGAAAAGGGTGAAGGAGGAGAATTTTCTGTTGATAAGCCAATTATTGATCGTCCTATGCGTGGCCATGGTGGCCCAGGTGGAAGGGGCGGCCGCGGTGGCCGAGGGCGTGGAATGGTTAGAGGAGATGGCTTTGACTCCCGAGGCAAACGTGAATTTGATAGACATAGTGGAAGTGACAGATCTGGTCTGAAGCATGAGGATAAGCGCGGTGGAAGTGGATCACATAACTGGGGAAAGGTCAAAGATGAGCTAACTGACTTGGATCAATCTAACGCAACAGAGGAAACCCCAGAGGGAGAGGAACATCCACCTGCTGACTCTGAGAATAAAGAGAACGAAGTAGAAGAAGTGAAGGAGGTAGGGCCAAAAGAAATGACTCTGGATGAATGGAAAGCTATTCAAAACAAGGATTGCTCAAAAGTTGAATTCAACATCCACAAACCAAATGAAGGTGCTGATGGACAATGGAAAAAAGGTTTTGTTCTCCATAAGTCAAAGAGTGAGGAGACAAAGGGGATGACAGAGATGCAAGGGAGTCAGATGGAATCCAATGAGACTCATGCTGAAGATTCTGTAATGGATCATCATTTCCGTAAGCCGGCAAATGACATCACATCCCAGCTGGAGATCAATTTTGGGGATCTTGGCCGTCCTGGGCATGGGGGTCGAGGTGGAAGAGGAGGCCGTGGGCGTGGGGGAAGGGCTAACCGTGGAAGCAGAACTGATAAGTTGGTTAAGGAGTTTGATGTCATCCACACACCTAGCCAGTCCAGTGCTTCTGCTCCTGACTTTGATGATCCAGAAGCTTTCCCAGCTCTGTCCTAAACTGGATGCTCTAAGTCAACCCTGCCCCTTGTTGGGCCCTTCTTTTCAAGGCTTGCATGCTTAAGGATCCTTAAAAAAGTATATTTGCAATACAATCCCTAGAGCATTCTCCTTTCCTGAACCCTCTTTGAAAATGTCGCATCTCTCTCTCCATATCTCATAAATGCCTTTCTTGAACACAGAAGATGAGTGCAATGCTTTGAGGGTTATTACAATACTTTTCTCGGAAAGTGAGATGGGGTTTGAATGTTTCCAAAATAGTCTGGCTTCCAATTTTTATGACTTAGGAGGAATAATGTCAGAGGAGTTGAACTCTTTGTGTCAGTGTGGCCAGTCAAGGGAGTTTATGCCAACAGCAAGTTGTCTTTTCACACTGAGGAAAGCAACCTGAAAGGTTTGCTGGGAGATGAGAAAAAGGGGCATCCTAGGAGCACCCTATAGGCACCCTATAGGCAGTGGCTTATAGGAAGATGACTCAAGGAGGCCTTGATTTACCAGCTTTATGACTGAAGTTTTTGGCTGTTTTTATCAGCCAGAATTTTGGAAAATATGGCCAGGGGGTAAACCAACAGGATGGCATGGAGGGGTGGCTTTCTCTTTTCACAAAGAACTGGGTCAAAGAGAACTGGGCTCAGAAATGGTAGAGGGAGGAGCCGGTGCCCTTTCGGTTGACGACCGCCATGAAGCACACTGGGTCTGATTTCCTAATAGAGGTCTATGGACAGATCCAACAAAATAAAGTATTGGCAGAGTGGTTCCAAGCTGAGAGACAGGTTATTAAGAACCTGAAAGAGTTTGTCTACTGGGAGATGGTGGCACGGTTTTCTTTCAGTCACAGTTGGAAAAAAATGCCCAAGAGGAACATCTGTCAAGTTATTTTTAAAAAATGTCAATGGTCTTAATTCTCCAAATAAAAGAAAAATTCTGTTTAATAAATTAAAGAGGGAAGTATGACATAATGGCGCTACAGGAAACCCACACTATGCATAAACATGTTGCACATTTAACAAATAAGAAACTGGGCAAATTGTACTACTCCTCTTTCGAAAAAAAGAAAAGAGGAGTAGCATTATATATTAAAGAAGATTTGCAATCGGAATTAGCCTTTAAAGATCAGGAGGGAAGATTTGTAGCTGTCAAAATCACTTCAGGAAACCAAAAAATACTAATTTGTAATATATATACCCCAAATGGTCCAAAAACTAAATTTGTTGAAAATCTAAAAGAGAATTTGGATGAAACAGAATTTGATGATTTAATAATCTTGGGAGACTTCAACGGGGTATTGGATAGTCAATTGGACAAATCAAAAACTTGGAAAAAAGGCTCAAGGAGGACAATGACTACCCTACCCAAAATCTTTTTAGATCTTAAGGAGGAACAGGATTTAAAAGATGTATGGAGATACAAAAATCCTACAAAAAAAGATTATACATTTTACTCTCACAGACACCATACGTGGTCGAGAATAGATATGTGTTGGGCAACTAATAACATTATTACAAAAATCTGGGACATAAATATTTTGACAAGAGATCTCTTGGATCATGCCCCCATAGAAATCATTCTTAATCAAATAAGACCAAAAGGAAGATGGAGACTAAATGAGAATTTAATAAAAAGGGAAGAGGACATAATCAGATACAGAGATCTGATTGATAAATATGTAGAGACAAATAACACCCCAGGAATGCATCAAAATGTGATATGGGATGCCTCTAAGGCGGTCCTAAGAGGTCATCTTATCCAACACAACGCCAGAAATAATAGACATAGACAAAAGGATTTAAAAGATATTGTAAGTAAAATAAATATAAAAGAAAATGAATTGAAGAGTAAGCCAGGAAATAAAGACATACTCAAAGAAATTGAACTGCTACATCAGAAAAAATTTAACATAGAAACAGAGGACCAAGCCAAACAGCTAAAATTTTTAAATCGATACCATTTTGAAAACGCAAATAAATCCGGTAAATGGTTAGCCAAATTAGTTCGAAAAAAGAGGCAAGCACAACGAATAGTAAAAATTAAGAAAGGAAACGAGGAGGTTACAACAGACAAAGGGATACTGGAAGAATTTAAAGAATATTATGGGAATCTTTATGCGAATGATGGTATTCCAATGCAGGACATAGTTGAATATTTAAGCAAATTTAATATCCCCAAAATTACGGATGCCCAAAGAGAAGATCTGAATAAAGAAATTACAGAGGAGGAGACTGAGGCCGCAATAAGAAAAATGGATGCGAATAAAGCGCCAGGCCCAGATGGCTTTACTGCTGGGTATTACAAAACATTTAAGAAAGAGCTTATGCCAATGTTAAAAAGAGTAATGAATGGAGTATTTCCGAATCTGGGAATTCCAGAAACCTGGAACTTAGCGGAAATAATAGTAATCCATAAAGAACAGTCTGACCAATTAGATGTACAGAATTATAGGCCAATTTCGCTTTTAAATGTGGATTACAAAATCTTTAGAAATATTCTGGCCCAAAGACTAAAATTTTTTTTGAGCAACTGGATAGGGGAAGAGCAGGTTGGCTTCTTACCTAAAAGAAACATAAAGGATAATATGAGAATAGTGGTCGACATGATCGAATACTATGAAGCCAACCCCCAAAAGGAAGTGGCCTTCCTCGCGGCTGACGCAGAGAAGGCCTTCGACAATTTGAACTGGGACTTTTTCAAGACCTTAATGAAAGAATTGGATCTAGGCTTTCAATTTATAACAGCTATAGAAGAAATTTACAAGAATCAAAGGGCCAGAATCCAAATAAACGGACAAACATCTGATGAATTCAAAATAGGAAAAGGCTCAAGACAAGGTTGTCCCATATCTCCCCTGATTTTTATAATGTCGTTAGAAATTTTGATGAAAAAGATAAAAGAAGAAGAAAAGATCAAGGGGGTCAAAATTGGGAAACAAGAATATAAGGCCAGAGCTTATGCGGACGATATAATTGGTATAATAGAAAATCCACGGGAAAACATCAAAAATTGGTTAAATACAATTGAGGAATTTGGAAAATTGGCTGGATTTAAATTAAATAAAAATAAAACTGTTATTTTAACGAAGAACATGGCAAAGAACAAACAAGAAGAACTAAGGAGAATCTCAGGCCTTCAAATCGTAAAGAAGATTAAGTATTTAGGCATCTGGATTACAGCAAAAAATGGTCAGCTTCTCTCCAACAATTATGAAAAACTTTGGTGCGAAATCAGAAAAGATTTGGAGAGGTGGAAATATCTAAACCTTTCCTTGTTAGGAAGAATTGCATTAATTAAGATGTCAGTCCTTCCAAAATTGCTCTATTTATTTCAAAATATTCCCATAATAAGGAATGTTAAGAAATTTAATGAATGGACAAAGGATCTTCTGAAATTTATTTGGAAAAGGAAAAAGGCAAGAATAAAATATCAAGTGCTGACAGACAAAAAGAATAGAGGAGGATTTGGTTTACCAAACTTTAAGTTATACCACGAAGCATGTGCCTTGATTTGGATAAAAGATTGGATAAGACTGAAGAGTGAAAATCTCCTTACATTAGAAGGCCATGATCTTCGAGTTGGTTGGCACGCCTACGTATGGTATGGAAAAGAGAAAAATGAAAGAAACTTTGGTAACCATTTCATTCGCTCCTCTTTGCTTAGAATCTGGGACAGATACAAAAATTATTTCCACTCAAAAACCCCCCTTTGGACCTCCCCAGTGGAAGCTAAACAGAGAAGGCTATTGGGATGGACAACTTGGCCTACTTATAAAGAACTTTTAAGACAGGGCTCAACGGAGAAATAAAACAAAGCTACCCAAGAATTATGTGGCTGAACTATTTACAAATAAAAGAACAATACAATCAAGATAAAAAGCAAGGTTTTCAAATTAAGGAAGAGTTTTGGGATAAAATCCTAAAAACTGAGACAAAATGTATAACAAAATTATATGACAAGCTGTTAGAATGGTTCACGGAAACTGAACTGATAAAAAACTGTATGGTAAAGTGGGCGGAGAATTTTAAAAAACCGATAGCAATGGCAGACTGGGAAATAATGTGGAACAAAAAACTAAAGTATACTTATGCTACTGATTTAAAAGAAAATTGGATGAAAATGTTCCACAGATGGTATATGACACCAGTGAAATTAAACCACATGTACAAAGAAGTATCAAAAATTTGCTGGAAATGCAACGAACATGATGGAAGTTTTTTTCATCTATGGTGGAGCTGTGAAAAATCTCAAAAATATTGGAAAGGGATACATGAAGAAATGCAGATCATATTCAACAAAAAATTCCCGAGAAAAGCTGAATACAATTTACTGGGAATCACAGACGGAGAAATATGTTTAGATACAAATGAAGATATCTTATTTATCTATTTGACGACAGCTGCCAGAATCGTTTTTGCGCAACTATGGAAGCAGAAAGAAGTACCGGCGAAATTCCAGTGGGTAAAGAAAATAAATGAAATTAAGGACATGGACACATTAACTTTTTTATTAAAAAAGAATACAGGCAATCCAATAAAACAGACAGATTGGTCAATAATTGAGGAGTACATTGAAAATAGATCCAAGGACTTGTAATTAAATAGAAAAGGTAATAAAACCTCACAAGGAGGAATACATAAAAAGGTTTGACAAAAAGACAACGTACGGGCAGAGCCAGAAGGAGGTCCAATTTTTGTGGATTTTTTTATTTTTTTCTTCTTTTTTCTATTTTTATAGTTTTTTTATTTTATTTTTTCCTTTTTTTGTTTATTTTTTACTTTTTTGAATTTTTTTCTCTTCCTTTTCTCCTTTGTTGTTGTGATTTGTATTTATAACTTTCCCACTTTTCTATCTTCTACACATTATTCACCCTCTTTCATTGTAGTTTATGATAATTCAATAAAAATTTACTTCAAAAAAAAGTTATTTTTTTTAAAAAAAAAACAACCAGAAAAAAATAGACTCTTTCATGGATCGGAGGATTCCCTTCAATCTGTGAGACATTCAATTGATGTTTTACCATCAAATATACTATTTGAAGGGCAACCAACCATGGCCGAAAGGAAAAGAACACTGTTGTCCCAGACTTTTGTCCCAGAAACAAGCCTGTGTTGTTGGAAGTGAGTCTAGGGAGACCACTGAGCATTTCATCAGGGACTGTCCTTCAACCAAAGAGATCAGGCAAAAGGTGGTCATTGTCTTTGACTGGCCGGACTTGGCACTCCAACCTCGGGAGGTGGTGGCCTCTGGAATGGAGCGGGAAACTGGTATTCGGGGGCCACGTCGACACCAAGGAAGGAAGAGGAAGAGGGGACAGCAGGGGGACACTCAGGAGGCCTTTTGGGATGTTTCTTGGTCAACGACAAAGTTGATCAACTTGCATGTTCTCCTAGCCCTGGTTTTCCAGAGACATCGAGAAATAACAACTCAAAACCCAACAAATGTCACCTCTAGTGTGAATTGGGTAACAGAGAAAATAGGAGCCCTTAATAAAATGGAATGAAGCAGGATGCCCTCTAACCGATGGCAAAAGTTCTGTCCCTGGCTGGCAGAGACCACACCTGGGATCACCTGAAGGGTTGTAGGTTTTATATAGATAGATAGAGATAATTAATACAAAGGAAATTTTTGAAAAGTTTGATATATATTAACTGAGAAATATATATATGTGTGTGTGAATTTGCAATTGTGTTTGTAACTATAACTATATTTGTAATTGAAACCAAAGAAAGAAAAATTTTGAAGAAATATCTCAGCTGGTTTTGTAACTGTAATGATTTAGAAAATGTAAATGTTGCAAGCATTGTAAATATTGCAAAACTAAGTATGTCTCATTTGATTGTAATTATTAGCAAATGTGTTTGTAGTACATATTTATTAGAATTTTTTGTGTGTGTTAGTGACTTGAGAAATTGCAAGTCACTTCTGGTGTAAGAGAATTGGTCGTATGCAAGGACATTGCCCACAGGACGCCCGGATGTTTTGAGGTTTTACCATCCTTATGGTAGGCTTCTCTCATGTCCCCACATGGGGAGCTGGAGCTGACAGAGGGAACTCATCCGCACTCTCCTCGAATTCAAACCTACAACCTGTCAGTCTTTAGTCCTACTCCCCCCTGCCCCTGCAAAAAAACAAAAACAAAACACCTTATACCCAAAGCCTGGTAGCAGGCTTTCACACCAAAGAACTGTGCTTCCGGGAATTACCTTTATTGTCTGGGGCATCTCATATGAGGAAATGTAATCCTTGAACCACAGTAAAAATGGTATGGCAACGGTAGCCACTTGATTGGGTTTGGGAAAGTGAAGCAAGTGAGGCTCCCCATTGGTCACAAGCCTATTGCACCCTTGGCAACATTTCCTCGAAAAATTTATGCCCTCACTTGTCAACTGAATACCACTTGGACAATACAGATGCTCTCTGCCAAAGTCAACATCTTGGGAACACAACAAGCAAGTCCTTGCTTTTGCTCTGTCTTTGGGCATATCCAGAACAGTCAGAGAGGAGCTTTGATCTTGCTGAAAGAAGTCTTCCAATCCCGAAATATTTCCTTTATTCAGCTAAAGAGAGGTAGGCAACATAGACTACCTTAGAATAGATTCCTCAAGAAGACTTAATTGTGTGAAAGCCAAGGGGTGATCCCTTCCCCTTGTCTATTTTGGGACCATCGAATTAAAGAATTGGAATTCTATGAATTTTCAAGGCGCTGTTCTCCAGGGTGCTGAATTCTCACTCAGGTTCAATTTCTTGAAAAATTCAGGCGAATATTCAAAGTATTGGGAGTTAGGGGCATCTATGTCTGCTCTTTGGGGGCAGAGTAAATCATTAGTTACTATCACTGTTATAGAACGGCTTCTTTGAAAAGGCCAGAATAGCACAATCTGTTGTTGGAACACTTTTCCCCTTGTAACCACAAAAATGATGAAATAATGCAATGAGTGAAGCCTAAAGTAACCTAAAATCAATGATTTTATATGTTACTCTAGGGAAAATTCAATTTTGTCACTCTTGCCAGTGGCCATGTTACCTAAGTGGTTCTGGACGTTTTTGTCTCCAAAAAAACCCCCAACAAATTCTGTCTCAGTGGATCTCCTTATAACTATTTACTTGCAGGTTTTGGCAGTCCTGAATCTGAATGTGGGCAACTGGAAATCATATATTTTATTTTGCCTGGCTTTCGTTCTTTAAAACCAAGTCTGACGGCTCTGGCTGTTTTTAATGGCCTGTGGTTTCAAAACTATTTTAAAGCCAGTTCCTAAGAGTTTTTATTTGTGTGTTTCATGTTCCTAAACTGTTTCGTTGTGGTCAGGCACTGGGAAGTGCTGAAAGGATGAAAGCGTATAGAGCAGTGGTTCCCAACATTTTTAAAATTGTTTTTATTTAGAATAAGTTGCTCCTTAAGGTAGGAGCGGATAGAAAGAAGTGATAAGGAAAACTCCTGTGGTGTGTATACAGATAAAGAGTGGGAACAATCATCTCAAAGTAAAGTGAGGAATTAAGGATATAGAGGGGAAGAGGATAAGGGGAAAGGGTATAGCTATGTTTTCGGTATGCATATTATAAAAAAGATGTATATATATCTATATAAATAAAAATGTAATGGTCATTTGTGGGATTAACAGAACTAAAAAAAACAGTGGGCCAATTGACACCAAATTTGGACAACATACACCTAACAACCCAATGTATGTCCTTCACTCATTTTTTATTTTATTTTCTCATTTGGGAGTTGTAGTTGCTGGGATTTATAGTTCACCTACAATCAAAGAGCATTCTGAACCTCACCAACAATGGAATTGAACCAAACGTGGTATAACAGGACTCCCATGACCAACAGAAAACACTAGAAGGGTTTAGTGAGCATTGACCTTGAGTTTGGGAGTTGTAGTTCACCTACATCCAGAGCACATTTGGGCTCAAACAATGATGGATCTGGACCAAACTTGCCACGAATATTCCATATGCCCAAATATGAACACAGATGGAGTTTGGGGAAAATAGACTTTGATATTTGGAAGTTGTAGTTACTGGGATTTATGGGTCACCTACAATCAAAGAGCGTTCTGAACCCCACAAACGACAGAATTGGGGCAAACTTCCCACACAGAACCCCCATGACCAACAGAAAATACTTAAGGCCATCCAGTCCAACTCCCTTCACCAGGGCAAGAAAATCTAATCAAAGCCCTCCTGACAAAGAGCCATCCAGCCATAGATATAGATAGATATATATGATTGACACACAGAGAGATATAGTATCATAGATTTGAAAGGGAACCCTAAAGAAGGACAGTGATATGTTGCATATTCCAGAGTAGGCAAACCAGACACTCTCCACATCAACACTGACAAAGAAACAAGAAGAAACATCGTTTACCTACAAGCATAAAGAAATTACATAGATTAGAAATCAGTACTTTCTTTTCTCACAAGACTGGGCCACAGCAACACGTGGCAGGGGACAGCTAGTATATTGACCTATATATATATATATATATATATATATATATATATATATAGTAGAGAAGAGAAAAAAATAAAAAAGCAAGAAAAAAGGGGGGGCTGGGGAGGTTAAAATACTTCCAGGATCTCCCACATTAGAGAAGAACAAATCTGTATATTTCCATAATTTTCTGTTCTTTGATTGGTTTGATCGTCGATTTTCTAGTGATGCTCCTTCAAGTTTCGTTAAAAAAACCCGATATAAATTTCCTTGTTTTCTCTTTTTATATATTCCAAAAAGATTTTCCAGTCAGTTCTAGGTGGTTTTACATTGTTTTGGGAAATTTCATATGTTAAAATGTCCATATTTAAAATCTCCATTATTTTTAGTATCCATTGCTCCAAAGTGGGAATCACATTGGATTTCCAAACTTTGGCAAGTATGATTCTCGCTGCTGTAGTAAAGTCGAAGAATAATTTTTCTACGTTTTTGTCTGTGATGGAATCTGTAATCCCTAGTAACAATAGTTCTGGTTTGAATTCTAATTTTATATTCAGGATTGATTTAATCTTCTTGTATATTTCATACCAGAAATTCTTTACCCTTATACAGTCCCACCACATATGGAAGAAGTTGCCTTTGTGCTTTCCACATTTCCAACATTTATCTTCATTTTACCCTTACTGAACTTTGATATCTTCTCCGGAGTTAGGTACCACGTGTAAAATATTTTATACCAATTCTCCTGGAGCTCAGATGCGTAAGTGTATTTTAACTTCTTGTGCCATATTTCTTTCCATCCTGACAAATTTATGGATCTGCCTATGTCCTTAGACCACTTTATCGTATTATCTTTTACCAGTTCAGTTTCAATTAACCAAATTAATAATTGCTGGTATATTTTCTTTATTAATTTTGAATCTTGTCCCAAAATGTTTCTTTTGTTTCAAATCCTATTTTATTGTCTATTTTGAAATTTTCTTTTATCTGTTGGTATTAAAATCATGAGATCAATTGGTCAATTTGTTTTATGTCTTCTTGGGATTTGAGAGTTGCTCCTTGTGTGTCAAATTTAAGAAGTTGGGAATATCCTAGCCACTTTTCTCTAGGGAGTTCTCTCAAGTGGTAAGCTTCATTGGGAGAAAACCATAATGATGTCTTTTGTTACAATCTTTCCTTATATCTATTCCATATTTGTAGGAGAGTCGCTCTTGTCAGATGATTTTTAATTTTTTCCCCTTTCTGCTTTTCCCCTCCATAAATAATTGTGCCATCCTTGCGTTAAATCAAAACCCTCCAATGCTAGTATCTTTCTTTTATTTAATGTTGTCCAGTCTCTTACCCAACAAAGGGCAGATGCCTCATAATAGAGCTGCAAATCTAGGAGATTTAATCCTCCCCTTCTTTTGTCATCTGTTAAGTTTTTAAAACTTATTCTTTGTTTTTTGCCTTTCTAGATATGTCTTTCTGCCAGTTTCGAGTATGGGTTTTAGATCTTAATATTGGAAGAGTTTGGAATAAGAAAAGGATATCCGGCAGGATATTCATTTTAACGGCGGCAATTCTGCCGAGCAGAGAAAGATTAAGATATTCCCATGATTTCAGTTTCTTCCTTATTTCTGTCCATTTCCTTTCTTAATTATTTTTCATTAAGTGTGAGTTATTAGGTGATATTATTATACCTAAATACTTTGTCTTTTGGACAATTTTGATTCCCGTTGTATCTTGTAATTTTATTTTTCTTTCATTATTGATATTTTTAGTAATAATTTGTGTCTTGTCTTTGTTTATTTTAAAGCCTGCCACTTCTCCGAATTCCTCTATCTCCCGTAACCATCTATTTGCTTGTTCTAGAGGGTCTTCTATAACGCAGACTATATCATCTGCAAACGCCCGAGTTTTGAATGAGTATTTTTTCGTTTTCAATCCTTTCAAATAACTATTTATCAATATTTTCGTTAATAACACTTCCAGTGTTAAGATGAAAAGTAGTGGGGACAAGGGGCATCCTTGTCTTGTTCCTTTTTGTATAGGTATGTTTCCAGATTGTTGTCCATGTATTACAATTTTAGGGTATTGTTGTGTATAAATGGAATTTATTGCGTTCAAGTAGTAGTGCCCTATATCAATTTCTTTTAACAAGTCAGTAATGAAGTACCAGTTGACATGGTCAAATGCCTTCTCGGCATCTAGAAACATCAAGGCAACTTCCTTTTGGTTGTTTTTTTTCATAGTAATCTATAATATTGAGAACGGTTCTTATATTATCTCTCAGTTGTCTCTTTGGGACAAATCCTACTTGATCCTCTTCTATTGTTGTCGATAGGAATTCCTTTAGTCTTAGGGCCAGTATAGCTGAAAATATCTTATAATCAATATTAAGTAAAGATATAGACCTATAATTTTTTACTGACAAGCTATCTGTATTCTCTTTATGAATCATAGAGATCGTTGCTGATTTCCATGAATCTGGTATTGTTCCTTCCTTCATTGCTTTATTCATAACTTTTTCAAGTAGTGGGATTAGAATATCCTGAAAAGTTTTGTAATTTCTTGTAGTAAAGCCATCCGGGCTCGGGGCTTTATCAACTGGGAGGTTTTTAATGACCTTGCTTGTTTCTTCTTGAGTGATCATTTTATTTAGCCTTTCTCTTTGTTCGTCTGACAGTCTATGGATATTTTGTTTCCCTAAATATTGCATTATTTTCTCTCTGGGTATTTTGTCATCCTCATAGAGTTTTTTTTATAGTATCCTACAAATTGTTCAGTGATGTCATTGGTGTTGTAGTAGGATTTCCCCTTTTCTACTATCTTTGATATGTGTCTAGTTTGTTTTTTTAGTGCATTTTTCCTGGCCAAGCCCTTCCCTATCTTGTTGGCGTTTTCAAAGTGATATTGTCTAATGTATTTTAGTTTCTTTTCCATTTCTTCTAGTTGCAGTGTGTTAATTTGTTTCTTTAATATCTCTAGTTGATGAAATGATCTTATATCTTGAGGATTAATTTTGACTTGTCTTTCCTTCTCCACAATTTCTTTTTCTAACCTTTCGTATGGTTCCCAACATTTTTTAAACCAGGGACCACTTTGACCAGGGACCACTCTCCAACATTAGTACCAAAAGGGTTACGAATCAGTTTTTGGTCAACTTTAGATTTGGTTTAGTTATTTGGTATGCTGATTCAGAAAACTGCACTGGAGAGACCACATCAGCTTTAGTTTCTGATACAGAACATATACCATTCAGTAGTCACCATCTGCTCACCCAAAGAAAACCATATTTTTTAAGCCTCGGCACTATAAGAGGGTTTCATGAGACCAATTGCTCTCATTGTAATGGTGTAGTAATGGTGAGGCTGCAGACGATATTTTAGTTTTTGTGCAGCACCAATGGTCCACGGACCACAGGTTGGGAACCACTAGTATAGAGAAATGGTTCATGTTTAAAAAATTATGTTACAATTTTCTATCTACTTTAGTATAGTTTTATTTACCCCTCCCCCCCCCCTTTATCCCTTACCCTTTCCTTGTACCACCTCCACCTGGACCAACTCATCATTTAAATACAAAACTTCATTATTTCTGTTGCAGGTTTTCTCCCCTTTCCTTCAAGGAATATAAACTCAATAAATTGACCCCACAGTTTGCTTCCATATTTCCTTTTTAACTTTAATGCCACAAGTCAGTTTATAATTAATCACTATATTCCAGGCATGGGCAAACTTTTTTTGCCTTGAGGCCACACTGTGGGCCGGGCCAGAAGGGGAGGTCCAGGAGGGAGGAGGGCCAGGCACACACTGGGAGAGGTGGGCCCAGGAGGGAGAAGGCCTAGGAGAGGACGGGGCAAGGAGGAGTAGGGCAAGGAGGGGGCAGAGCAGGGCCCAGGTCATCTTCAGGTTGCCCTCCCAGCACAAGGACGAGGCTGCTCACCCCATCCTTATGCCAGTAAAAAGGCAAGGCATGTGGTGGCTGCCCTGATCCTCCTTCCCTGATCCTCAGGCTGTCCTCATGGCATTATGCTGGGACAAGGGTGAGACGTGGTGGCTGAGAGTGCTCCATAGAACTCTCAGCTGCTGTGTGCCTTCCCCCCCCCCCCCATCTTTTTGGCATAAGGATGTGACGGGCCTCTGTGCCCTTAAGACAAGAGGGCAAAGAAAAGGAGGAGGGCCAGAGGAAAGTGCCCAGGGGATCACATCTGGCCCCTGTGCCTTAGTTTGCCCATGCCTGCTATTTTCCATATATGGTGTTGGCTTAAATCAAGAAATAGCTTCCTAAGATCTACAGAGATACTCACAGGAACACCTCAGCAAGTGAGAGTCCAAAAGTGGCAGGCTAAAACCCAGCACCTCAATCAGTGGCTGAGACCAGATGAGAATCTCTCTTCTGGGCACACAGAAGAGTGGGCGACTTGGAAGGCACTGAACAGACTGTGCTCTGGCACCACGAGATGTAAAGCCAACCTTAAGAAATGGGGCTACAAAATGGAATCCACAACATGCAAGTGTGGGGAAGAGCAAACTACAGACCACTTACTACATTGCAGCCTGAGCCCTGCCACATGCATAATGGAGGACCTTCTTACAGCGACACCAGAGACACTCCAAGTGGCCAACTTCTCGTCAAAGGACATTTAGTATAATGCCGTTTTCAGCTTTGTTTGTGATTTTTTAATGCATTATAACTGTATTCACAATTTGCTTCTGACACAATAAGGTTATATTCCAAAATTCTTTATACCATTCTTCTAAATGGATTTCCCTTTTATCTTTCCAATTCTTTGCAACTATCTGTCTTGCAGCCATTAGTAAGCTAGAGGTCAATTCCTTCTCTTCTTGTGAGGGTAGTTATTTATTTATTGTGTCAGAAGCGAATTGAGAATACAGTTATAATGTATAAAAAACTACAAACAAAGTTAAAAACTTGGCATTATGCTAGATTTCCTTTGACCAGAAGGTGGCCACTTGGAGTGCCTCTGGTGTCATTGTGAGAAGGTCCTCTGTTGTGCAGTTGGCGGGACTCATAATAATAATAACAAAACTTTAATTATATTCTGCCTTATCTCCCTGAAGGGAGGATGGCACTCTTGGCATTGCGTGGAAAAGAGTAATAGAGTTGCGTATTATCTGCATAAATATGACACCAAACTCCAAAACTCCAGATGATCTCTCCCAGTGATTTCATATAAATGTTAAAAAGCATGTGGAACAAAATTGAGGTTGTGATATCAAGCAAGAATTAGGAGGGCCTTGCCTTGGAGGCAGAGGCTGGCCAGACCCACCAAAGAGGATCGGTTTGCCCTGGCAAGAAAGAAGCACGCAAAACAGATTTCCCTAAGTTTCCTCAAATAAATCTCACCAAAGTTAAACAAAATGCCACTGAGTTGTTTATTTTGTTCCAGCTGGAGTGGATGTCAAACTGCAATCATTTTCCAAAGCCGACATGTTTTGCAAAGGGAAACATTATAGTTATTATAGAAATACAGAGCTGTCAAGTTCAAATTTCGCGCTCCCTCCCCCCTCGCTGGCTTTGCGCTGATTGGTTGGAGTCATCAGCTGGCTGGGAGGTGCAGCCGGCTTAGCCACGCCTCAGCCAATCAGGCAGCCAGCGCTGCTTCGGCCTCTTGGCCAATGGGAACGAAGGAAGCAGTCTGGGCAGGAAACAATGAACCAGGAGGAAAAGATGAGTGGATTAAATGATTAATGTGTGTATAATTGCTGCGATAGCTTTCCTAAGCCTTCAAGCAAGCTAAGTTATTGTTCTGAGTTTCTGGAAAATACATCTTCGTCTGACTTGAAAGTCAGACCCTTTTGTAGTCCTTGGGTCCTGGATATGGGTTTAGTGATAACATCGGAAACTGGTGTTGGCCAGGGGAATGGAGGCAATGAGAAGATGCTGTGGTGATACCAAATCCTCTGCAGGCAGGATGTCACCTTTGGTGTAGAATGATTAAATAGTCTGGGGGCCATATCTCTCAGATGGGCAAGCCTAGCTACTCCGAGGTCTGAGAAGATAAGAACCTTTGTTTTATTTTCCATGCAAAGAGTTCCTGGTGAGTCCTTTTGTTTAGGGTTTTTGTTGGCTCAGGAAATGGGAAGAGGCTTCCCGAAGCCATGAGGTGCTGGGTTCACGAAGAGGTGGCATTCTATATTTTATATTTCATATAAGTATATGGGGAAGGGGAAAGGCATACAAGGGGATCATGGGGATAAATTCATATAGGGGGGGAAAGGAAATCATATCAGCCCTTCCCACCCTCCAGAGTCCATTGAAAGTTCATAAAATGTAGCAAGAGTCCATGAGGTTTGGGGAGAAAAAGTTCCCAAAAAGTTTCTAAAGTTTTCCAAAAGTTGGCAAAAGTTCAATAAAAGTTCAAAGTGTTCATGTGAAAGGGGAAAATGTCCATAAGAGTCCATGGGGGTGCATACTGGGATCACTGTGAGCGCTGAGGATCAGGATCCATTCGTTGAAGAAAGGTAAAATATAAATCCAATGTCGTCCAAGGTCCAGGATGGCTGGTCAGGGGTCCCGGGGTCCCAAGGGGTGACTGCAGCAGGCCCCCTGGGGTTGGCAGGCTCTTGGACACTCAGCAAGACTGCGGCAGGAACATCATTGCAGCATGGAGCCATGGATCACTATGAGCTGGTCTCCAAATGAAGTTTTGGGGTGAAAAAGGTTATTCCCTGAGCGCAGGGGTCCAGAATGCAAGAAGTAAGATAGCAGTTAGTCTTAAAATTAGTCTAGGAAGAATATGGCACCAGTTTGGAAGTGATCTGTTGACCCACGGATACGGGGGCCCAATGGGTTTCTGTATCCGCGGTTCAGAGGAACGCAGTTTTGGCCTCCTCAGGACGCTGGAAAAGCATCCCGGGTGAGCCGGCAGTGATCTGCGGCTCGGGAAAGGAAAAGTTCATGCTAGAGAGTGTTAGAGGCAATAAATGGACACAATGCATCACTATAGAGAGGGAAAAGTTACAATTAGAAGATACTTTATTGGAGGATTTGTTACAATGTTAGGTAAGGGGGAAGAAAGCAAGGCAGAAGGCGGTTTTAGTTGAAGCCGCTGCTGGGGTCACATTCCCACCGATGCTGGCTCAACCGGACATCCAGGAACTGTGGAACTCCCTGCTGTAGTTCAGATCAGCTTGAAGGCAAGGGCCTGTGCAGTGCCCGGTATTAATTGCATTGTAGAAAGAGGCTGTGCCATGCTCTTCCCCACCCTCGCATGTTATGGACTTCACTTTGTAGCCTCATTTCTTAAGATTGGCTCTGCATCTCATGGTGCCAGAGTGCAGTCTGTTCAGTGCCTTCCAAGTCTCCCAGCCTTCTGTGTGCTCAAGAGGGTGTTTCTCATCCAGTATCAGCCACTGATTGAGGCTTCGGGTTTTCACCTGCCACTTTTGGACTTGCTGAGGTGTTCCTGCGAGTATCTCTGTAGATCTTAGAAAGCTATTTATTGATTTAAGGTGTTGGTTTGCTGGCTGATATCTGAACAGAGCATGGGCTAGAGATGTCAATGCCTTGGTTCTTTCATTACAGGCTGCTACTTCATAGCGGATGTCAATTGGTGAAATACCGGCTAAACAATATAGTTTCTCCAGCGGGGTAGGGTATTGTCTTATCATATATTGATAACAATGCTATTTCTTGTGTACTCTTTAACTCTATTTTTATTGTTGTTTTTATTTTTTAAAATACTGTTTCTCAAAAATTTTGTATAAATTAACAGGACCACTAAATAAGAATGTATGAGCCTTCTTCCTGGCAACATCTCCAACATTGGTTTGAATGTTTTTCGTCTATCTGATTTAATCTAACTGGAGGTAAATACTACCTCTATATTATTTTATAATAATTTTCTTTAATTCTTATAGACATATTTTTTTAAATGTGCCTGTTCCATATTCTTTTCCATTTTTGAATATTCCCAAATCTAGTTCCCATAATTCTCTAAGGTGCTCTTGTTTCTGTTCGTCTTCTAGTAAAAATATATAACTATCACTTATTGTTCCTTTTATTGTTTCATTTTCTTCTTTATTCTCTCTTTGGGATATCATCCTCTCAAATGTCGTATATTCTCTATCCCCGTTATACTTTTTTCTTATATCCGTTGACCATTTTCTCAATTGTAAACACTCATACCAAGCTATGTCCTTTCCTACTAATTGTTCTTTTATTCCTTCTATGTTTATCATTTTGAAATCTCAGTATCTTATTTTCATGATACCTCTTTTAAAAAACTCTTCCTCTAATTCTTTTTTTTTAGATTTGCTGGGAAGTTTTCTGTCATCAATACTGATGTTAAAGATGAAATCCCTGGCATCATATTTCTTTTATACTAGCTTGGGCACTCAGCATTACCCGGGTTATTTGAAAAAGTCGATTT
The DNA here is from genome assembly GCF_037176765.1 of Anolis sagrei. Lineage (NCBI taxonomy): Eukaryota > Metazoa > Chordata > Lepidosauria > Squamata > Anolidae > Anolis > Anolis sagrei. Next base: position 28,709,458 of record NC_090034.1, on the reverse strand, counting down.
TTAAATTGTGCAACATGCATAAGGTTGTGGATTAAGTACAACTGACATCATGCCAGGTTAAACCCGAGAAACTTCATCAGTACTTAAAGTTTGTTATGTTGGGCAATAATGGTGGGGTTCAGTGTGCTCTCTGGCTGCAGGATAAAGTACAACTCCCACCATGGAGACTCTGTCCCCTCAAACCCCTCCAGTAGGTTGAGTTAGTTATGAGGGTTCTGTGTGCCAAGTTTGGTCCAGGTCTATCATCGGTGGAGGTCACAGTTTCCCTGGTTGTGGGTGAACTACAACTCCCAGAAAGGAAGGTCTGCTGTGCTATTCATTCGTTCAGTCATCTCCGACTCTTCGTGACCTCATGGACCAGTCCACGCCAGAGCTCCCTGTCGGCCGTCACCACCCCCAGCTCCTTCAAGGTCAGTCCAGTCACTTCAAGGATGCCATCAATCCATCTTGTCCTTGGTCGGCCCCTCTTCCTTTTGCCTTCCACTTTCCCCAGCATAATTGTCTTCTCTAGGCTTTGCTGTCTCATGATGTGGCCAAAGTACTTCAACTTTGTCTCTAGTATCCTTCCCTCCAATGAGCAGTCGGGCTTTATTTCCTGGAGGATGGACTGGTTGGATCTTCTTGCAGTCCAAGGCACTCTCAGCATTTTCCTCCAGCACCACAGCTCAAAAGCATCGATCTTCCTTTGCTCAGCCTTCCCTAAGGTCCAGCTCTCCCTAAGGTCCAGCTCTCACATCCGTAGGTTACTACAGGAAGGTTACTACTACTAAAGGAAGGTCAGTTATACCTAAACCCCTCCAGTAATCAAACTTTGGCATATCAGGTATGTGTGCCAAGTTTGGTCCAGGTCCATCATTGTTTGGGTTCATACTGTGCTCTGGATGTAGGTGAACTACAACTCCTATAAATCCCTCCAAAGACCTCCAATATTTTTTGTTGGTCATGGGGGTCAGTGGATAATAAAAATAAATGAAATTAAAGAAATTGATAAATTAACCTTCTTATTAAAGAGGAACACAGGCAACCCGATCAAACAAACAGACTAGTCACAAGTGGAGAAATATATAGAAAAAAGAAATAAAGGAAACTAACTCTGAATAATACAATAAGTGGACATAAGAGTGATTTGGAAGATTAAATGGATTATAAAGTTGAACTCGCGAAGAATTAGAAGGAAGTTTTATTTTTATTTTTACACCATTTTTTGGATTTTTTTGCCTATCCTCTCTTTCTTTCTATTTTTTCTTCTTTATTCTCTTTCTCTCTCATTGTTTCCTACTTTTCTTTAAATTGAATTGTTCCCCCTCTTTACTTGGAAATATTACGTATACTTATATGCTCTTTACATATTAAAATAAAAATGTAGTTAAAAAAAAGACTTCAGGTGAACTATACATCCCAGTGCCTACAACTCCAATAAATCATGGTGAATTCTCCCCAAGCCTCTCTAGTATGTTCAGTTGCTGATCACTTCCTCTGTTTGCTGTGTGCCATAGAAAAAAATAGGAAAGGGTTAAGAGAGAGGTGGGGGGAGAGGTCACGCAAATTCACACCAATGGAGAGAGAGAAAGAAACACTAGGATGTCTGTGGTGGAGGAAACACATAAAATTTAAGATGAAATTCTCCCTGAATTAAACCTTCACTTGGGTGGTGGGCAGGATTGTGTTTATGGAGGACACTGGAAGGTTTCTTGTACATGTTTACGGCACTCTCTATAACCTGCAATGTCACTGGAGGGAGGGCCTTTGGTGTCTCCTGAGTGGTGGGAGATATAGTTGTTTGTGGAAGTGGGAGCCTGTCTTTGTAAGTGGACACCCGAGCCATACACATACATACACTTTTATTAGATTTTCTCCAAATCTCTAAAAGGTTATTTAAAGGGGGATTGCTTTCGTTTAGGAAGAAATTGAAATTTTGGTTTTGGGACCAGGCCTTTAGACAGCAGGCATGAAAGCACCTTGGATGTGGAATTGGACTGGATGCGACTATTGGCTTGATAATAATGTTTTTAGATTGTTTTAATTTACTGTTTTTATTGTTTAACTCTGTTATATTTATTGTATTTGTTTTTTACGTTTTGGCATCAAATTGCTGCCAGTGTAAGCCGCTCTGAGTCCCCCCTCAGGGGTTGAGAAGGGTGGGGTAGAAATATTAGAAATAAATAAATAAACTTATTATACTAGTTATTTTATATCTTCCTTTATTATTCAAAAGCAAAAATATTCTAATTTCAGTTCTATTTTTTATCATCTTCTTATAGCCACTCCAATTTTCCTTGTTTTGCTAAGCTTTCCACTATATACCTTACTTGACTGGCCTGGTAGTATATTTGAATATTTGGAAGGTCTAGTCTGTCCTTTTTTGTGGTTTATACCACTTGCTTTTATTTATTCTGGTTTTTTAAATTCCCATTGCAATAACATATTTTGCCAGTTTTTAAATTCTTGATCCAAGATTTTTATAGGTAGCATCCTGACTAAAAAGTTTAATTTAGGTAATATCCTCATTTTGATCAATGCTATCCTGCCAAACCATGATAGTTTAGTTGGTTGCTGCAAGTTTTCCGGGCTGTATGGCCATGTTACAGAAGCATTCTCTCCTAATATTTCACCCACATCTGTGGCAGGCATCCTCAGAGATTGTGAGGTCTGTTGGAAACTAGGCAAGTGAGGTTTATATATCTGTGGAATGTCCAAGGTGGGAGAAACTTTAATTTAGCATATTCTAACTATTTTGTATGTATTTCCTTTCTTAATGTAATTAAATCATTTATCCCTCAATTATCTAATGCTTTAGATATATTTATTACTAAGTATTGAATTGACTTTTTGATTTTGATTTTCTCCTCTTTTTACTTTACTTTTTAAAAATCTCTTCTTCCTGATAATTAAATAATGGCATTTCTGACTTGTTCCAATTAATTTGTAGATCTGTTATTTTCCAAAATTCTGTTAAGTAAACTAAAATTTTTCCCACTGTTGTATTGGGTTTTCCAATGTTAAAAGAATATCTTCTGCAAATAGATTTATTTTATGTTTTTTCTTTCAATCCTATTCCTTCTATACTCACTTCCTCTCCAATTACATTGGCTAGTATTTCCATTACTATTGCAAACAGAATTGGGGAAAGAGGGCATCCCTGTATTGTACCTTGGGTTATGCTTATTTTTTTCTTTTAGGTCATCATTCATCATTACTGAGGCATAATTCTTTGAGTACAGTTTATCAATTAAGCTTCTACATTTTTCCCCACATCTGAATTTCTCCAGTACCAATTTTAATTGGGTCCAAGAAACACTATTAAAGGCCTTATATATATATCCAAAGCTAGTAAGCCGGCTGCTAATTTTTTTAATAGTATGAATTATGTTTAGTACCCTGCACATTAAATTTGGCATTTCTCTCCCTGCTATAAAGCCACATTGATCTTAGAGCAGTGGTTCCCAACTTTTTTTAAAAAAAAAACCAAAAAACTAGGGGCCACTTGGCCAGGGACCACTTTGACCAGGGACCACTCTCCACCATTAGTACTAAAAGGGTTACGAATCAGTTTTTGGTCAAATCTAGATTTGGTTTAGTTATTTGGTATGCTGATTCAGAAAATTGCATAGGATAGACCACATCAGCTCTAGTTTCTGATACAGAACATATGCCATCCAGAAGTCGCCATCTGCTCCCCCACTGAAAACCATATTTAGTAATCTAGTGCTGATGTGGTAGTATAATCAACTTCTTCCCGTTGCCTCAATACTATAAGAGGGTTTTGCAAGACCAGTCACTCTCATTGCCATTGCAGTGTAGTAATTGTGAGGCTGCGGACCACATTTTCATTCTTGTGGACCACTGGTGGTCCACAGAATACAGGTTGGAAACCACTGTCTTAGAGAAATGATTCAAATCAACTGCTCAATCAATAAATTATTGGCTCATCTATCTAGCATTTTGGGAGAGAGATTCTAGGTAGGGCCAAAGTTCAGGAGGGTGTTTTTTGCTTTTAATCATCAACTGTATTTCACCTTTGTAAACACAGGATTAAATCGCTTTAATTTCGTCAGTAGAGTAACTCCATTTCCAAGTTTGTTTTTTGTATGTTTATGGCTGTATTTGGCCAGTTTTTACTGCCATCCTGCATCCGCTTACATTTTGCAAAGAGCCCTATTAAAGATATATACAGTACATACATATGTGGGTCCATGTGCTTTGATCTTGTTGAACAGGGATAAAAAAATGAACAACATCAATTCTGCCATCCAGTATGGGTGTAGAGTCGGGAATCTCACTGAATTTTGATGTTATTCTGTGCCTTTCAAGTCATTTTTGACTTTCTTTTTCATTCTTTTCCTTTCTCTCACTCTCTCATTCTACCCATTTTCCTCCTTTCTCTTTCTCTCCCATTCTTTCTCTTCTTCCTTTCTCTCATTTTCTCCCATCCTCTATATTTTCTTCCTTTCTCTCTTTAATTCTCTTCCTTTTCCATTTTCTTTTTTTTTCTTTCTCGCTCTTTTTTCTCCTCTCTCATTTTCTTACCTTTTTTCCTGTTCTTTCACTTCCTTTTCCTCCTTTCTCTTTCTCTCCCATTCTTTCTTTTCTTCCTTTCTCTCTCTCATTTTTTTCCATCCTCCCAATTTTTTCCTTTCTCTTTCATTCTCTTCCTTTTCCTCCTTTCTCTCTCTCTCACACTCTCCCCCCTCTCTCATTCTCTTGCTTTTCCTCCTTTCTCTCTTTCATTCTCTTGCATTTCTTCCTTTTCCTTCACTTCCTTTTTCTCCTTTCTCTTTTTCATTCTCTTCCTTTCCTCACTCTTTTTCTTTTCTTCCTTTCTCATTTTTGGAATATAAAACTAAAGGTAAAGGTTTCCCCTTGACATTAAGTCTAGTCATGTCTGACTCTGGGGGGAGGGTTTCTCATCTCCATTTCTAAGCCAAAGAGCCAGCATTGTCTGTAGACGCCTCCAAGGTCAATATGACTGCATGGAATGCTGTTATCTTCCCACCGGAGTTGTACCTATTTATCTACTCACATTTGCATATTTTCGAACTGCTAGGTTGGCACCCGGCACCCCAATTTGCACTGCTGATCTTTTGGTCAGCAAGTTCAGCAGCTCAGTGGTTTAACCTGCAGCACCACCTGCATATGGTGACCCTATTATAAGGTTTTCTGAAGCTGAGAATATGTGACCTGCTCAAGGTCACCCAGTAGGTTTCCACGGATGAGCCGGAAACCAAAACTCAGTTTCTAGAGTTGTAGTCAAATGCTCAAACCACTACCACTGGACCGCATTCCCTTCATTGTAAAAGTGTTAATCCACTTTGAGTTTTAGTCCAAACTTTAAACAAGTGCCTACTCAAGCTGCTGACATTTATCTTGCCCACTTTGGATAGCTGTTCCTTTATGCTTTAGACTCAAAGCAGACCACACATTTCCAACTTATCTGCAGCTCTACAATACTGTGGTAATCTTTTGGGTTTAGGGATTCCTCACTGAATGATGAACAAAGGAGGTTTCTATATGCACATTATTTTCCCAGATCTCTCTTCCCTTTCAGGGTCACTCCATGGACTCGAGTGGACTGGTGCCAAATATAACTTGCTGGAGGGTCTCAGTCTTCCTGATCCTCCAGTTCAGCTTCGGTGCAATCTTCTTTACTTATGTCCGGCTACATGAAAAAGCAAACCAAGGGATTTCTGGGTTTGTTGAGGTTGGCCGGCCAAAAGGTCTGGAAAACAGTCCTCCAGTTGACAAGTGGTCCTCCAACCTCACTATCTTGCTGTGGACCTGGCCTTTTGGTGGGTCTTTTTCAATGCAAAAGTGTTCCCGGTTGCTGGGCCTCCCTGACTGCAACTTCACGGCCGACCGCAGTTGGTACCAGAAGGCGGACGTGGTGATCGTCCACCACCGGGAAGCATGCAGGAGCCCCAAGAACCTCCCTCAAGAGCCGAGACCGCCATCCCAGCGTTGGGTCTGGTTCAACCTGGAGTCACCCTCCGCCTCCCCTAACCTTTACTTCATGGACAACCACTTCAACCTCACCATGAGTTACCGCAGAGACTCAGATATCTTCACTCCTTATGGCTGGATGGAGGTCCTCCCTCAGCCTCGAAATGTCACCGTCCCACTCAAGTCTAAGCTGGCAGCTTGGGTGGTAAGCAATTGGCAACCAGGCTCTCGCCGGGTGCAATACTACAGTGAATTGAAGAAGTACCTCCAGGTGGATGTCTATGGACAAAGTCACCTTCCTCTCCCTCGGGAGAATCATCTCTCTACCTTATCCCAGTACAAGTTCTACCTGGCCTTTGAGAATGCCATCCATGAGGACTACATCACCGAAAAGGTCTGGTTGAACTCCTTCCTCTCCTGGGCGGTGCCTGTTGTCCTTGGGCCTCCGAGGAAGAGCTATGAGCGCCACATGCCTCCAGACTCTTTCATTCATGTCAATGACTTCCCCTCTGCGCAAGACTTGGCCAAGTTCTTACAAGAGTTGGACAGGAACACGACACAGTACCAGAGTTACTTCCGTTGGCGTGCGAGGCTGCAGCCCATTGGGAAAACCTTTTGGGCCATTCATTTCTGCAAAGCATGTTGGGCCTTACAGAAGAAGCCAGTTCAATACCAGACAGTTCCAGAACTGAGCAAGTGGTTCAAGTAAAGTGGAGCCCCACTAGTTGGACCTGTTGGTTGTTTTGGGACTCAAAGGTTGGCAAAGTGAGATGTCTTGAGGTCTTACCTGGATTTGGAAAACAGAGGGGCATCTCTGTGGGCTTCTTTGTTGTTTCATGTTCAAAATTTCTAAAAATAAAGCACATAAAGTGAAGTGAAGTAAATAAATTTACCTGCCAGGTGATGGTTTTAAGGTGTTTATGAAACACGAATGCATTGCATGTTTAGACTCAGGTCTAAACATGTCAAGATCTCTCATCATATATATGCAAATATCTTCATATGCAAATATTATTGTTATATCATAATCACATTTCAACTTACAGCTATGACACAGATATTTAACTGCTATTTAATTTTGTATCAGTCATTTTTTAAATTATTTGGGTTGTGCCATATAATTATGAGCTGCTTTGAGGTCCCCCAGGGGGTAGAGACTGTCATTAGGTGGTGTGGTTTTTAGCTTTGAATAGGTTTCAACTGATTTAAATTGTGAATTTTTAAATTCTGTTTTAATGTTTACATATTTGTATATTTTAAATTATGTGGTCATACTTTTAATGTAAGCCACTTTGAGTTACCTTTAAGGAGAGATAAAGCGGGGTATAAATAAACATAATAATAATAATCCAATCCTATCCAATTTGTCATCAATCCACTCCTTTGAGCTTCACGTAAACTACACTTTGCCAACATATATGATCCTGTGCTTTTCTTTTCCATTTCTGGCCAAATAGATTAACCATCCATTCGTCCCATCAAATATGGGGTCTGCCCAAGGGCTATTTGTGGTCTCTTGTTATCCAGTTCGTGAGTTGCCACGTCCGTTGGTTGTCTTTTGTTCATGTGATAATGCTCTGCCCATTTTCTTTTTGCCTCATAGATCTCACTGACCATGCTGTGTTCCCTGGTTCTTTAATGCAGCTCTTTATTGCTGATTTTTATCTCTTATTATCAGTCACTTCCTCAATTTCATCTCCTGGACACGCTGCTCATTTTTCATCCGTTTTGTTTCCTTCATTTCCAGTCCTAGTGATTTTGACAGTCGTGCTAGTTTGTTGGCGAACATGTTGTAAATCTTCCAGATTTTTGGCGAAAAAGACACCAAAATCATCTGTGAAGAGGAGATGAGAAAATGGAGATGAGAAAATGCTGTCCTTTGAAATCCCGCCTTTAAATTTAATTTTCTGGAAGCCACCACAAACAGTATAGGCAATGTTGTTTCCTTTATACACTCCTTTGTTGATTCCAATATGACACACTTCTGACGACAGTTTTATATTCGTTGTTCACCCTGTATTGATGCTTTTTATGATGTTCACATACACTGGATTTATGCCGGCTTGATACAGAGCGTTAATGGCTAAAAAATCAAAGACAAAATTATTATTATTATTATTATTATTATTATTATTATTATTCATGTCAGAAACAAATTGAGAATACAGTTATAATGTATTAAAAACCCACAAAGTTAAAAACTTAGCATAAATTTCCATTGACAAGAAGCTGGCCACTTGAGAGTGCCTCTGGTGTCGCTGTGAGAAGGTTGTGCATGTGGAAGGGCTCAGGCTACATTGTAGTAAGTGGTCAGTGGTTTGCTGTTCTCCACACTCACATGTTGTAGACTCCACTTTGTAGCAACATTTCTTAAGGTTGGCTCTGCGTCTTGTGGTGCCAGAGTGCAGTCTGTTCATTGCTTTCCAAGTCTCCCTGTCTTCTGTGTGCCCAGGAGGGAGTTTCTCATCTGGTCTCGACCACTGATGGAGGCTCCGGGATTTTACCTATCACTTTTGGACTCTCGCTTGCTGAGCTGTTTCTGCAAGTATCTCTGTCGATCTTAGGAAGTTGTTTATTGATTTAAAATGTTGGCATGCTGGCTGATACCCAAACAGAAGATGGGTTGGAGATGTCACTGTCTTGGTCCTTTCATTGCTGATAGGCTTCAAGAAACTATAGGTCTGATGAAATGATTGGTCTTATTGAAGCTGGTAGGCCTCAAGAAACTAGGCCTAAGGAGGCTTTAGGCCTCAGGGAGATCAAGGTCCGAGGAATAGGCCTCATTAACGGTGGTAGGCTTAAGGAAACTATAGGCCCGAGGAAGCTGGGAGCTCAAGGCTCGATGAAATGAGAAGCCTCACCGAAGCTGGTAGGCCTCAAGAAACTAGAACTCGAGGAACTGATAGGCCTCAAAAAAATTCAAAGCCTAAGGTTGCTGGTAGGCTTCAAGAAAGTATAGGCCTGAGGAATTGATAGGCCTCAGTGAAACTGGCAAGCTTCAAGAAACTAGGCCTGAGGAGACTTTAGACCTCGGGGAGAACAAGGCATGAGGAAATGATAGGCCTCATTGAAGCCAGTAGACCTCAAGAAACTAGGCCTCAAGGAACGGATAGGCCTCAAGAAACAGGAGGCTTCAAGAAACTATAGGCCTGAAGTAATGATAGGCCCCATTGAAGTCGGCAGGCCTCAACACATGGCAGGACTTCTCAAGTTTTCTTTCTACTGTTTTGCATCCAATGCCACCAGTGGACTGCGAAAAATGTGGAAGCACATCAGGCCGACGCTGCGATTCTGGAATTAATTTGGGACCTTTTTCCTCATTGCGCTATAATTCAGGATGGGACCAAGGAGGCAAAGAGCAGATCCAATGTGTCCTGGCTTGGAAGGCGCTTTCATACATGTATTTTGGGCCTTGGGCAGCGTTATTTAAAGAGGTGTTGACAAGGGCCCTTCCTTTGTTGGGGAAAATATGTGTTCATGTGATTTATCTATTTAAATTTACTCATCGGTTCAGCAGCATAGAGAGCAACCCGAACATTTAGATTGAAACCAGGAGCCTCAATAATACAATTTTTTCCCCACTGAGTGGACAGTTAAAAAGTTCTCCTTCTTTCTCTCATTCTCCTCTTTTTTTCTCTCCTTTCTCCTTTCCCTCTCATTCTATTCCTTATCCTTTTCTCTTTCCTCTCTCCTTGTTTTTCCTCTTCTTTCCCTCCTTTCTCTCATTTTCTTATCTTCCATTCTCTCATTTTTCCCTTGATCACTCATTCTCTCTTCCTTTTCCTCTTTTCTCTCATTCTTTTTCTCTCCTTTCTCCTCTTCCTTTTCCTCCTCTCTCTAATCTCCCACTTCTCCTTTCCCTCTCTTTCCCTTCTTTTCTCCTTCTCCCTTTTTTTCCCCGTTCTCTATCATTCTTTCCCTTCCTAATTCTCTTCCTTTCCCACCTTTCTCTCTCTCATTCTCCTCTTCCCTTTTCCTCCTTTCTTCCTTTTCTTCCTCTCTCTCATCTCTTACTTTTCCTCTTCTCTACCATTCTCCCGTTTTCTCTCTCCCTTTTCCTCCATTCTCTTTCATTCTTTTCATTTCTCTCATTCTCTTCCCTTTCCTCTTTTCTCTCTCTCTAATCTCTTCCTTTTCCTCCTCTCTCATCTCTTACCTTTGCTCTTTTCTTTCTCATTCTCTCTTTTCTCTTTCTCTTCCTTATCCTTCTCTCTTCCTTTTTCATTCTCTTGCTTTTCCCTTTTTCTCTCTCATTCTCCTCTTTTCATTCTTTCTCTCATTTTCTTCTTTATTCTCCTTTCTCTTATTCTTTTCTCTCTCGCTCTCCTTCCTTTTCCTTCATTCTCTCTTGCTCTCCCTTTTCCTCACTTTCTCTTCCTTTTCATTTCTCTCATTTTTCTCTCCTCCTTTTCTTTCTTTCTCTCCTGTTCTCTTTCATTTCTTTCTTTCTCTTCCATTATTTTTGTTTCTTCCTTTCTCTCTCATTCTCTTCCTTTTCCTCTTCACTCATTCTCTCAAGTTCTTTGTTATCTTCCTTTCTCTTTCATTCTCTTCCTTTTCCTCTTTGTCTTCCTTTTACTCCTCTCTTTCATTCTCTTCCTTTCCCTCCTTTCTCTCTCTCACTCTTTCCTTTTTCCTCCTTTCTCTCTTTCCCTCATACTCTTCCCTTTACTACTTTATATGCCACCTTTACCCCCACATTGGATATTTTTCTTCCAACCTTTCACTTTCCTATTCCTCTCTTCTTAATTCAACAGCCAAACTTCAGCAAGGACCTACTTGAGAAGAGGTCGTTCCAGCTGGTGAGGGGATGCTGGGAGTTGGAATCCAATAACCTAAAGAGTACAGAGTGATCCCATCCCTGCTTTTCCAATCCTTCATCATGTTGGGCCCAGCAATTTCCTTCTGTCTTTTATAATCACACATTGCTGAACATTCCACATTTTGCCAATATTGCGGCATCTAGCTTGGCAAGCCCCTCTCTTCATTTCAAGAAAATAAGATTTATGGGACTCCAGAGACCGGTTTCATAAAATATTTACAGAGCGGTGGCTTTGGGTGGGAGAGCCGTCAGAAATCTGGGTGGCATAAAGCTGAAATGTAAACGCAGCCTTTTTCCATTCCCCCAAAACGGTATAAATCTTCCGGGCTTTTGCTTTCTTCCAAAAAACAGCGAAGACCGAAAAAGAGAAAAAGCCTCCAGACTCAGAGATCAGGTTCTTTGCTGCTCAAATGAAACACAAGCTTCTAGTCCTCCCTTTTGGGCATCCCGATATTTTCTGGAAAAACGGGCAAAAGTGGCTTATACATTTTCGTATTTCCATGTCATTCTGACGTCAAATTAATTTAAATAGTGTGAAGCATCCTTTTAAAAAAAACTTTTAAAGGGGCTTTTCAAGTACTTATCTGCTTCTATCTGTCTATATCTATTAGGGCTGTGCAAAGCTTTGAGGGGTCTGTTTCGTAATTTGGAGATTTATATGATTTGTTAATACAAATCTCCAAATTACTAATCGGAACGGGACCCCCTCTGAAGCATTACGAAACAAAATGAAAGTCCCCGAAACGTTACAGAAAGATTAGTAAAGATTTGTTGCTTTGGAATGTTTCAAGCTGTGTTTTTTTCAATGTAACATACTCTGTAATTGTCTGGGGTGGAAGTGGGCTGAAGTCATTGACAAAGGCAGCTGCATGCTGTCGTTTTTTTCCTTGTCAGCCAATCACACAGCTTTCTGCAAACCTGGTCTCCTTTTGTAGGTCTCCTAAAAATCAGTATATGACCAAAATGTTCTGAAACCCAGCAGGTTTAAAATCATCAATGTTGCCTACAGGTGTGCTAAATTTAATCCTGATAGCCGTTAAAATGACAGAGAAACTAGCCTCAAAATTCTCCCCATTGCTGCTAATGGAACTTTTTAAAACCCTAAAAATTAGTGGATTACTGAAATGTTCTGAAACCAAGCAGGTGTTGTAGTTTAGCCTGAGGCTGATGGGTTCACTGATTATTTAGAGGGGATTATGGGATTTCCTGGGGCACAAAGTGATGAAAATTCAAGTCAGGGAAATGATTTCGCTTTGGGAGAAATCTGACTCAAAAAATGCAGGGCTTCAAGGTCAGTCAGATGAGCTAAAAACTGCAACATTACATTAGGAGTCGGGCAAAGAGCTAAGTGATATTGAATGCTCCCATGGAAAAACACCTGCAGCTACGCAGATCTACAAAAGTCTTCATTTACAGAATAGAGCAGAAAATAGGCAGCACCAGTCAGAGCAATTACATGGGAAAGTTGGGGAGAAAATTTGTGGGAAAAGGAATGATTTCATGGGTGCCTATTAATTAACAAGTTGTTTACCTAAGGGTTTAGTTCAGGCAAGATAGCATTCAAGTGAGAAGCTAGGCCTGAGTTCTCTGGTTCTTGTTTCAAGCCAAGCCTCAGTTTTGGATTTAAGTATCCTGGAAGTTTTCTATGTTCTCGTTTTTGTATTCCTGCCCAAGGTTTACTAAGTATACCTTTTGCTTGTAGACTTACGTTGTACTTGTGATTTTTTGGCTATTCCTGGACAGTGTTAACCTGGGATCTGCATGAAACTTTTGGATTACCGTTTGGCTATCACCTATTGCAAACCCTTTTTTGGATTATATATCTTCTTTCTTTATTCCTGTTTTTTCATATATTTTATGGGGTTTTTACAATAAATTGTTTGCATATACTGTGCTGTGATCATAGATGTTTCCAGGCCTGAGGTGCAACAGCAGGCTTAAAGTTGTCAATGTTGCCTCCAAGTGTGCCAAGTTTCATTCTAATAGCTGCAAAAATGACAGAGAAATGAGCCTCAAAATTCTCTCCATTGCTGCTAATGGAACAAATCTTAATGAAATAATCACAAAGCTTTGAAGATTTGGATTATAAAACAAAATGGAACTCCTCCATATCGTTATGAAATGAAGCGAGGGCCATCCGAATCTCCGAAATGAATTACTAATAGGATTTCAGCCTCTTTGCACAGCCCATCTATCTATCTATCTATCTATCTATCTATCTATCTATCTAATCTATCTATCTATCTATCTATCTATCTATCTATCGATCTGAATCCTATGTAAATACTCTAAATAAATCAATAAATAAAGCTATCTATCATTTAGGTAATTAACTGAACCCAGGTGTCCGACTGCATGACTTCTTGAGTTCCCATTTCTAGACCTTGATTCATTTGCTTAAAAAATAACTGCAAAAAATATCGAACCTACCAAGAGGGAATGAATATACATGACACCATTGGATTTCCTTGTCTCTTTTCTTTTAATCTTCACGTCAGTGACTCTTTAAGGCATTCATTTATTGTTTTCTTTTTCTTTTCTTGTTTAAAAAGGGTATCGGTTCTTGCTGCCTTTTGTTTTGGAAATACAAAAGGGTTTTATTTTGTTTAAAAAACATAGCGCAAGGTCACATGAACGTGAAATAAATTAAGGGGAAGGTCGGAAACAAGTCGTAGAGCCGTTGGTGCATTAGGTAGAACAGGACCTAAATAAATATCATAAGTTACTTTGAATAAATAGAGGCAATGTATCATAATAATAATAATAATTATATATATATATATATATATATATATATATATATATATACTTGGGAAAATTGGCTTTTTGGACTCCTAGGATTTTATAGAGACAGAAAAAGGAACTTTCCAAAGCTCTAAGAAGGATATTGCATCAACTTCTTGAGACCCAACAACTTCTAGTTTGTATTTGAGAATCCCGATTTTACGACTGGATTATAACAAAATGCAAGATATTTAAATGTTTATAGTCTTCTTTTGAAACATAAAATAAGTCCCTATCTCATTCCACCATTTGGTATTAAAAGGATCCGAATATTTGTGCTCTTTGACTGAGAAAACCTCACTTCAACCTAAGTCCCACAAAGAAGTTGATGCAATGCCCGCTAAGGAATGGAAGCATTTGGTATACATAGCTTGGACACTATATATATATGTACACAGTGCTGTTATAACTGTACACAAAGATTATGATCTTACAGTCCTTGGTGTCTCCTCTGAAAATGTTCGACTTAAAAGAAGCCATGCTCCAAAGCTCAAAATCGCCTAAATATAGGCCTCCCTATGGCTGCTCCAGAAGACTCTGCATATCCTTAATATTTTGTATTGCAAAACATTAGGAGTTTGACTCGGGATGAAGATGCGGTCGAGGCTGCCAAAATGTCCAGACCAGAGACATACTTCCTTATTTATGGCAGAACAACGGAAACCCAGAGTGACTTCTTCCTGACATTGTACTTTATGAGAAAACTATAAAACATGTGAAAATTAAGAGTTTAGCTTGGGATGAAGATGCGGTTGATGTCGGTCCTCCTACTGAACCTCCAGGACCAGAAACAGGTCTCTTTCATGGTGGAATGATGGATGCGCCCTAATGCTGGGCTCATCTATAAGAAAATTCAGCCTGAATCCTTTCTGCCGGGCAGGAAGACACACTCCAAGCCCTCCTGACAGTTAACAATTCAGCCTCTGCTTTGAAACAACCAGAGAAGGATGAAGACTCCACCAGACTCCCACTTTCCACAAGAGTAGGATGGGACACCCAAAGACCATCCAGTCGGACCCTTTTCTGCCACATGGGAAGACACACCCGGCTCTGCTTCAACACTTCTAGAGAAGAAGACTCGACCACCTCCTTGGCCATTCCTTTGTGTTGGCAGACTTTCTTTCAACGGGCAACCGGACGCTCCTGCTTCTCTCCGGCCGTCACACACAGCCACACTCTTTGGCCGAGACCTCATTGACGGTGTGGTACCGGTTGCCAGCATCCAAGAAGGAAACATCATCCTCATAGGCCAGGGGCCGGCAGCAGGGCCGGGCCCGGAGCTTCTCCTTCCGCAGGCGCCGCATGCTGCGCAGGTTCTTCAGGGAGAGGTCATAGTTGCGTAGGGCCGTCTCGCAGGTGCCACTGCAGTAGCGAAAGAGCACGGTCTCATCTGACTGGTAGCCCAAGCCCAGCTCGCTGACAGTTACCTCCAGCTCCTTGAGGGCGCAGGGCTTGTGCCGGGCCTTGGCCCTCTTCATCCTGGGGCCACCGGCCTTGGCGAAGAGGGGCAGCTCATGCCCGCCCGAGTTCATGGACTGGCGGTAGCGCTCAACCAGGGCCCAGACCAGCTGGCGGACCTCTCCCTCCGTGTAGCGCTCAAACAAGCTGCTGTCTGGAGGAGTCCGAAAGGAAGGAGGGAGGGAGGGGACAAAGCAGGTAAACAGCCGTTAGTATCCCTCGCCTTCATGTTTCAGAATCAAGGCAGCCTACCGCCTTTTAAAGACATAACCCAGTCTGAAGACAACTCACACAAGTTTCATAGCCAGAATCACTGGGTTGCTGTGAGTTTTCTGGGCTGTATAGCCATGTTCCAGAACCATTCTCTCCTGACGTTTGGTCTGCATCTGTGACTAATGACATATTCAGAGATCTTTTTCAGAAGTTCTGTTGGAAATGAGGCAAATTGAGTGCATATATATCCCTGTGAAATGATGTCCAGGGTGAGAGAAAGAACCTGTGTCTGTTTGAGGCAAGTTTTGATGTTGCAATGAGCAATTCTGGGCACCACAATTCAAGAGAGATATTGACAAGCTGGAATGTGTCCAGAGGAGGGCGACTAAAATGATCAAGGGTCTGGAGAACAGGCCCTATGAGAAGCGGTTTAAGGAGCTGGGTATGTTTAGCCTGAAGAAGAGAAGGCTGAGGAGATATGATAGCCATGTATAAATATGTGAGAGGAAGCCACAGGGAGGAGGGAGCAAGCTTGTTTTCGGCTTCCCTGGAGACTAGGACGCGGAACAATGGCTTCAAACTACAAGAAAGGAGATTCCATCTGAACATGAGGAAGAACTTCCTGACTGTGAGAGCCGTTCAGCAGTGGAACTCTCTGCCCCGGAGTGTGGTGGAGGCTCCTTCTTTGGAAGCTTTTAAACAGAGGCTGGATGGCCATCTGTCAGGGGTGATTTGAATGCAATATTCCTGCTTCTAGGCAGGGGTTGAACTGGATGGCCCATGAGGTGTCTTCCAATTCTTTGATTCTATGCTTGAATAGCATTGGGTAGTCTAACAGCTGCAAAGTCAATCAGTGAGGATGTCTACATAGAATTCATGCAGCAAGTGGAGTGTATATATCCCTGTGGAATGATGTCCAAGTGGAGAAAGAACCCTTGTCTGTTTAAAGCAAGTGTGAAAGTCGCAATGAGCAAGCTTGAATAGCATTGAGCAGCCATGAAGCTGCAAAGTCAATCAGTGAGGGTCTCTGCATAGAGATAGTGAAGCAAGTGGAGTGTATATATCCCTGTGGAATAATGTCCAGGGTGGAAGAACCTTTATCTGAAGCAAGTGTGAATGTTGCAATTAGCAAGCTTGAATAGCATTGAATACCCTTGTAGCTGCAAAGTCTATCAGTGGGGGTCTCTGCATAGAGGTAGCCTGGTCTCTGTTGCATGGAGGCATCCTTTGTTTGGGAGGTGTTTGGCACTTGATGGTTTGCTGTTTGGAATCCCCCTTTTCCTGGGTGGTGGGATTTATTTATTTATTTATTTACACCAGAATAGAGAACACCACTCAGAAACAGGAGAACTCCAGACAGAAAACAATCAAGTGTCAGCTAACATCTCCCAAACAGAGGGTGCCGCCAAGCAACAAAGGCTAGGCAACCTGTATTCAGAGACCCTCACTGATTGACTTTGCAGCCTCATGGCTACTCAATGCTATTCAAGCTTGCTAATTGCAACATCCACACTTGCTTTACAAATATAAGGGTTCTTTCTCCCACCTTGGACAATATTCCTCAGGGATATATACACTCCAATTGCCTCATTTTCAGCAGACCTCTGAAGAAACCTCTGAGGATGTCATTAGCCACAGATGCAGGTGAAACATCAGGAGAGAATGCTACTGGAATGCTCTCCAGGAGGCATACTTCTCATCCCATTACAAGCCCAAATCCACCCCAATCAACCGCCATTCATATCATCCTGCTCCGTCTATAAACATACCATTAAAGCCAAGCCCCACGGCGGGAAAAACACAACCGAATCTAACCTGCTTCCAAAGAAGCCAAGTGTTTGGTTTCCAATCAAAGGAATCCCAAATCCCTCTGGTCAGATCTGGATTTCATTGCTGGCTGAGGCTGCTGCTGTGGGGATTATCCCTTGGCTAAATAAAGCTGATTGGGTCGGAGTGGTGTATGTGAATGACATCACTGTGTGGGTTGAGTCGTTCGTTTGTTGGTTTAATAAAATATTATCATAAAAAGATCTTATGGACACTCAATCCAGGCCCAATGAGCCTCATAATATTGAACATTGCAAAACATAATTACAGACAATTTGGCCAGCTTGGATCATTTGTAGGATCTCCATTTTAAAGGACTCATTTGTAGGCATAAATCTCCAGCTTAGCTACAATTTGCAAGGCTTCATTGAGTCCTTCCTACAGCTTTGAGCCTGGGAACATATTGGGTTCATTCCCTCCCTTCCTTGTGGTGCCAAGATTCACCCTCCACTCTGCTCTGGACTCATCTTCCAGCTAGAAGCAAGTAAAGTTTTCTTAAGGAAGAGAGAGGGAAGAGTCTCCTCGATGCACCTTGTTATAGCTCTCATTTCGGGATATTAGGCTCAACCCAATAAAACAGACTAGAATAACTTTACTATCATTGTACATTGCACAATAATGAAATTAGATGCCTTCCCCAGCACACATCACAGAACAACACACCCATCTCTCCAAACTCCTACCACCCTCGATACAACATCAACGCGAAGCCATGGAGTCCAACATAGCCACAGCTCTAGGTTAAAAGCTGTCTCTCAGTCTGTTTGTCCTTGCCTTTGTCACCCTGTACCATCTGCCAGTTGGCAATCATTCAAAATGAGAATTGGCCGGGTGAGATGGATCCCCAAGAATGCTCTGACCTTTCTTAAGGCTGCAGGAATTTTAAAGTTCATCCAAAGAGGGGAGAAAGAGGGCAGCCCATGACTCTCTGTGTAGAAGTGTTAACCCTTTGGAGTGCCTCCTATCTGCAATTATATGCAGCTACCAAACCAGGTGCATATGCAGGAGGTTAGGACACGCTCTATAACACAGCGGTAGAAAGTCACCAGCAGTTTCTCATTCAGTTGTTGGTTACTTAGACATCTATCTATCTGTCTATCCATCTATTCATCTACCCATTCATCTACCTACCTACCTACCTACCTATCTATTGACCTTTCTATCTATCTACTAATCTAGCTATTGACTTTTCTATATACTAATCCATCCATCTATCTTTTTGTCTGTCTATCCATCCACCCATCCACTGTACCTACCTACCATTCTATTTATCCATCCATCATTCTATCTACCATTCTATCTATTTATCCATCCATCCATCCATCCAGCTATCCATCCATCCATCCATCCATCCATCCATCCATCCATCCATCTCTACCATTCTATTTACCATTCTATCTGTCTATCCATCCACCCATCCATCATTCTGTCTATCTATCCATCCATCTACCATCCTTATCTATCTCTATTCATCAATTCATCTACCTGTCTGTCTGTCTGTCTGTCTGTCTATCCATCAATCCATCCACCCATCCATCCATTTATCTTTATTCCTGTCTATCTGTCTATCTCTTATGGGTTGGACTGGATGGCCTTTGGAGGTTCCTTAGAAGTCTCAGACAGTCCAATCTCTGCAGGGCCCTCCTCACCAACACTGCCTTATGAACAGGGGCGGCTCAACCCATTACACAAAGTAAGCATTTGCAGTATAGTTGATTTTGCCCAGGGGCGCTCTTGGGGGAAAATAGACCTTGACATATGCAAGTTGTAGTTACTGGGATGTATAGTTCATCTACAATCAAAGAGCATTCTGAACTCCGCCAATGATGGAATTGAACCAAATATGGCACACAGAACTCCCACGACAAACAGAAAATATATATCAGTGATTAGTTGGGGGGCGGGGGCAAAATACTGTTTGCTTACCATTAAAAATTACCTAGGGCTGCCTCTGCTTATGAATGTCGCAGGTCAGATCCTCCTTAACAGAGACACCCAGGAACTTAAAACTGGTGACCTGCTCCACTTGGTCTCCATTTATGACCAAGGTCTGTTCTTCCTATGAACTCCTTGGTCTTATAGATGTTAGGAACCAGATTATTATCCCTGTCCCACGATAGTAATCGCTTCACCTCCTCCTGACAGGTAGGCTCATCCCCTTCAGAAATAAGAAGCCCCACCATGGTTGTGTCGTCTGCAAATTTGGGAATGATATTGCTATGGTGTACAGTATGGGGGGTGCAATCATATGTGTACAAAGTGTAAAGCAGAGGACTCAACACAGTCTTATGGTGTTGCACTGTTGAGAGTGAGAGCTGAAGAGGTATAAATAGTAAATCTGGAGCAAAGCCCAGAACAGATTCACTTTCATCCCACTGACTCTACCTTCCAATCCCACAGATTCAACTTTGGGTTCAGCACCACGGAAAGCAAAACCTGGAATGGAAGAGAATTAAGGCAGCTCTCCAAGGGGCTGCACTCATGCCCTCAGAGTTTGGATGAAAACCTGGAGCGGATCCAGCAAACTTACACTGGGAGATGAGCGAGGCCCGGTGGCCCAGGTCCCTCGGGTGCCGCTTCTGTCCACCAGATGAGGAAGAGGAAGAGCGGACAAAGGAGAAGGCCTTCCCGCGGAAAAGGTCTCTACAAACCAGCATGGAGCTGAGGAGCATTGAGGCGAGGGCCACAAACTTCCATACCTTCATCGTCGACTGGGTCAGAACATGGAAATGCTGCAGGAAAAAACACAAAGAGATTCCCATATCCTCAATGACAGTGGTTTTGTTTGTCCCAGAATGATGCTTCAACTCTGCTAAAAGGAGGCATTCATACTATAGAGTTGAAATCACTGGATCTATCTAAATGCCAATTTGAATTTGTGACAGTAGGTATTGCATTTTTTCATTATTGTATTTGACCATTTAAACCTTTCTACTTGCTGCTGAATATAATAGGTTTAGTCTCTTACGGCATGATGATAGCTTATGCATTTGGGCCTATCACTGTTGTGTTGAAGATGAGAAAAAAAGAGTGACAACATATTTTGTACATTTAAGTCATTATGATAAGCAAAAAAAGAAGATTGTGTGTTTATGTATGTTATATAATATAATATGCCTAATGAAGATGTCATTATTATTATGGTTGTTGTTGTTGTTGGGGTGATAAGGAAATATGATGTAGATATTCAGTTTCATCATATTTATTGATGGCACCATCAATTTTAACATTTACACAAATGACCAGCCACTGCCAGAAGGGACAGAGAGTTCCATTTATGCTGATGATTGTGCCATCACTGCTCAAGCAGGGAGTTTTGAATGATTGAACAGAAGCTCTCAGAAGCTTTAGGTGCTCTTACTGCCTATTACAGGGAAAACCAGCTGATTCTTAATTTATCTAAAACACATACGTGTGCTTTTCACCTTAAGAACAGACAAACATCTCAAGCTCTGAGGATTACCTGGGAAGGAATCCCACTGGAACATTGCAGCACACCAAAATACCTGGGAGTTACTCTGGACCATGCTCTGACTTATAAGAAGCACTGCTTAACTATCAAGCAAAAAGTGGGTGCTAGAAATAATATCATACAAAAGTTGGCTGGCAAAACCTGGAGATCACAACCAGAAACAGTGAAGACATCTACCCTTGCACTTTACTATTCTGCTGCTGAGTACGCATGCTAAATACATCAGCCAGCATGCCAATGCCTTAAATCAAGAAATAGCTTCCTAAGATCTATAGAGACACTAGCAGGAACAGCGCAGCAAGTGAGAGTCCAAAAGTGGCAGGCTAAAACCCAGCACCTCAATCAGTGGCTGATTCCATACGAGAAACCCCCTCCTGGGCACACAGAAGATGGGGCAACTTGAAAGGTGCTGAACAGACTGCGCCCTAGCACCACGAGATGCAGAGCTAACCTTAAGAAATGAGATTGGATTCTGATTCTATTGATGCGACGTGAATGATTTGTTATACTGATGTTTAATTGTTGTTATGCTATTGTTTTTAAATGCTTCAATTGTTTTGTAATGTGTGCATTGAAATTGCTGTTGTTAACCGCTTTGAGTCGCCTAAGGGCTGAGAAAAGCGGTATATAAATGAAGTAAATAAATAAATAAGAAATGGGGCTACAAAGTGGAGTCCATGACATGCGAGTGTGGAGGAGAACAAACCACAGACCACTTACTACAATGCAGTCTGAGCCCTGCCACATGCACAATGGAGGACCTTATAGCAACACCAGAGGCACTCCAAGTGGCCAGCTACTGGTCAAAGGACATTTAGTATGATGCCAAGTTTTTAAATTTTGTTTGTGGTTTTTCTATGCATTATAACTGTATTCTCAATTTGCTTCTGACATGATAAATAAATATCAAGCCTTGGTGTTTGGTTTGGTATTGTGATATAGCCTAAGGGCCAATCAATAAAATATATTATTCTTATTCTTATATAATAATTATTTGAGATTCTTGATCAAGGCCCAAAGAATTTATATCATCACCTAGAACTATGCATTGTGCCAGCTCCATCCATGCTTCCCATTCAACCCATTATGGAAGTCACATAGAGTCTTTTGGATGATTTCCTAAAATGCAAAGAGTGATGTTAATTCTGTAGTCACTCTTTTCTCTGTGAGAGAATTCTGCCTTCCCTTTTCCCAGATGGAAAGGCGGTCCCAGTCAGGATTGGCTTGACTAGCCTTCTCCCTTGACTAGCACATTTCTCCCTTTCACTTTTCATTGGTACCTCTTTGAATTCCGCAGCACTGCAAAATTATAGTTATGAAGTAACAACAAAAATAATTTTATGGTTGGGGGTCACCCCAACATGAGGAACTATATTAAGGGGTCGCTGCATTCGGAAGGTTTGGAAACACTGGTTTAAACCCTTGTGCCGGCTGATACTGCTGACTGAAAGATTGGTGGTTCGAATCTGGGAAGTGGGATGAGCACCCATCTGTTAGCTCTAGCTCCCCATGTGGGGTCATATGAGAAGCCTCCCATAGGATGGTAAAAAAACATCAAACATCAGGGCATCCCCTGGGCAACATCCTTGCAGACGGTCAATTCTCTCACACCAAAATTGACTTGCAGTTTCTCAAGTCACCCCTGATACAAAAAAAAAAAATATATTCAAAGCTCCCTGCTTGAGCAATGATGACATGATAATCAGCATATATTAAATTCTCTGTCTCTTCTGGCAGTGGCTGGTTGTTTGCATAAATGTGAAACATGGATGGAGTAAGCACGCTCCCCTGAGGCAGGTTGCCTGTTTTCGCAGTCTGCTTCTCTGATCCTGGAACTTGACAAAAAAGCTCCTGTTTTGTCGTAGATTTCTTATGAAGCAGGTGAGGTGGTAATCCTTTTTTGATATACTTTTTTTTCAGGAGGAGGCACTGAATGAAGATGAGTGAGGATGAATGCATGAGAGATGAATGCATGAGAGACTTGGTACCAAGTCAATGTATGGTTTGTAAATGCTGAATAAAAGTTACAGGCAAGGTGTTTCAACCCAGATCTGGTACATTTGGAGATTCTTTCAAGCCAAGAGTCTCAGGTTGCAGATTCAGATTCCCCTTTTCTCTGAAGAAGATCAAACTGCTTTTACTGCTACAAAAGGACTAACTGGGATTGCCCATCATAGATTCCTTTTCTCTCCAGAGACATATCTATGAAGCCTCACCAAGGAAATGTGTCTTGTTCCAAGTAGAATCACTTTGGGTAATTGTGTTATTCTGATCATATCTCCAGCAATTTTGTGCAGATGTTGTTATCAGCTGGTTTGGATTCGCTCCCAGAGAACTCCTCAAAAGCAAGGCCGCAGTTAATTTCTTTTCTCATTTCGCTGTTTACGGCTCAATGCCTGTCTTCGTCAACAATAGTTAAAATGGAACCAAATCACTAACACTTTCCTAGCATTTACTTCACTGCCTTTCTGTCTCAATCGGATCTATTCTTAGAGGATGTCTGGAATTAAGAAGAAAAAGGGATGACAAGGGGAAATGTCACGTGATGTGAATGTCCGCATGGTGCAAAGCTTCTTTCCGGAAGTCTTTTCCATAAAATTCGCTGTTTGGATTGGACTGGTTGCCCTCCTTTTAAAATCTGCCATCTTTATATCCTTCAGTCACTAAAAAGACGAAGGAAGGAAGGGAGAAAAGAGGAGAAAAGGATAAATGGGTGGAAGGAAGGAGCGAAAAAAGAAGAGAAAGGAGACAAACTACAAGAATGGAAGAACCGATAAAGGAAAGAGAAGGGATGAAAAAAGAGAAAAGGATGAATGTATGGAAAGGAAGACGCAGAAAGAAGGAGAGAAGAGAGGCAGGAACTCCAAAAATTGAAGGGCGAATTAATAAAGGATAGAGAAGGGAAGAAATAAAAGAGAGAAACAGATGGATGGATGGAAAGAAGAAAGAATGATGACGGTAAGGAAGGTTGGAAGGAAACAGGAAGAAAGTAAAAGATGGATGAGTGAAGGAGATGGAAGGATGGGAGAAGAGAGAAGAAAACCCTACGAATGGAAGGAAGGCCTGAATAAAGAAGAAGGGAAGAGAAGGTAAGAAAAAAAGAGAAAAAGGTGGATGGATAGATGGAATGAATAAAGCAGAAAGAATGAGGGAGGGAAGGAAGGACAGAAGGACCTACAAGAATGGAAGAAAAAATTGAGGAAGGAAAGAAGAAAGGAGGGGAGAATAAGGGAAGAAAAAAGATGGAATAAAAGGAAGGCAGAGGAAGGAAGGAAGGAAGGAAGGAAGGAAGGAAGGAAGGGAGAGAAAAGGAGTAATGGAGGAAAAAAGGAAGAAAAGAAAAAGAGTGGAGGAAAAAGGAAGGAAGGAAGAGAAAAGGAGTGATGGAAGAAAGAGGTATGAAGGAAAGAAGGAAAAGAAAAGGATGATGGAGGAAAAGGGAAGGAAAGAAGGAAAATAAAAGGAATGATGGAGGAAAAGAGAAGGAAGGACAGAAGGAAGGAGAGTGATGGAGGAAAAAGGAAGCGAACAAAGTGATGAGGAAAACGAAAGGAAGGAAAAGAAAATGAGTGGTGGAGGAAAAGGAAGAAAGGGAAAAGGGGTGATTGAAAAAGAAGGAAAAGCAAAGAAGTGATGGAGGAAAGGGAAGGAAGGAAGATGAGGAAGAGGACATGTTGACTAAGCTACACTGAGCGGGTGAAAGGCGGAGTGACTGTTAACAAAGCCAAAAGTGAGAACAAACTGAGCTGGATCTTTGCTTCAAGTTCCCTGGAGAGGCGACAGCAATTTAGGGACAGAGCAGACTGCCAAATATGGATTCATCTCTACTCTCTTTTCTTTTCACAAAGAAGAAGCTGGTTCTTTCTGTGACAAGATTCAGAAGGTGATAACAGCAGCTGCTCGGTTTGGGCAAAGCGGCCCAAGCAAAGGAGGAAAAGCACCCCATCCTTGTCGCTGCAGCCTCTCCGAACTCAGGACGATTTTGCTCACAGTTCTGTTTTTATTTCAATGCATAAAACACGAAGAAGGGCAGAAAGCAGCCAAACGGCAGCCCAAATCTGGCGGCTGGTGGAAGGGAAGGGGAAAGGCCTGTTTTTTCCATTTAAACACCCCTCTTTCCCCCCGAAGAAATGGCACTAAAAAGGCCTCGAGTGTTCCTGCCTGTCGACTAAAGAGACATTGTCAAGATGTTTAGGAAAAGGGCCGGATTAGGAAGCTTAGAGAAAGTTACGAACCAAAAGAGAGAAGGGGGGTTGTTTGAAATATCTCTGATATAAAAACAAAACCAGGCCTTCTCTTTTGGCTCCTAAATGGAAACAGTTGTTCTCTCCTCAAAGACAGAGCGCCTGGAAAGGCTTTGACTAGCCTTTTGGAAGCATGACCCGTTTGGAGATTAATTGGCATTCACACTATTTGGAATAATTACAACCTTTTGTAAAGTATAATCTTCCTGAGAAGACTTAAATAGTGAATTTTCGCCTTAGTGGTATCCACAAGTATCCATGCAAGGCAAATTAGGCTTCTCAGTTGTTAGACTGATATACCAGGTTATCTCTCTGAACTGTTAGGAGCAAAGATATGCCAGTGCACAAATTATAACAGATCTTCAGAGGTGTTATTTCAGTTGCCCAAAAAAATCCATTCTCCCATAAAATATATTGCTTTTAAATCATGCTCTCAAGACACCAAAAATAGGTAGTCTTCATTAAAAGTAACATAGTTGATTTACTTACAAGCTTCATGTATTCAGCATACAGGTACATTTCTTATTGGTTGCGAGTTTAAACAATAAGTTCTCTAAAGCATTTTGTTTCAGTGTCTTCTTTGTTGCATACAGACTAACACGCTCTTCAGTCTAATACATTACTGAACATTGACTCAACACAGACTGACTACACACTGCAGCAAACTGACACTACTGACTTCTGATACTGACAATTGCACTGCTACCAATATGCAGACGATACCCAACTCCTTCTGCATCTGGAGACTGGACCAATATCAATTCCAGACAATTTCACCCTATGTCTGGAAGCTCTGTCAAACTGGCTACGTGCTAGCAGACTGAAGGTGAACCCGGCGAAGACTGAGATTCTCTGGCATGGCTGCACAGCAGGTCTGACTCCTCCATTACCCACCTTCGATGGTGCCGCCCTATCTCCATCGACCACTGTTAAGAGCTTAGGTGTCATCCTGGATTCACAGCTGACAATGGAAGCTCAGGTCGCTGCTGCCAGCAAACAGGCCTTTTTCCATCTACGACAAGTGAGGCAACTGGCACCCTACCTATCTGATGAGGCTCTGGCAACTGTGATCCATGCCACGGTCACGTCTAGGCTGGACTATTGCAATGCCCTGTATGTGGGTCTTCCGATGTCTACGACCCGAAAGCTTGGTATTGTTCAAACCGAGGATGTGGACAAGGTGCTTGGAGGAATGAGAGCTACCACATGCATCCTAGACCCCTGCCCATCCTGGCTTCTAAAGGAGGCCAGAGGGGGATTGGCCGAGTGGGTTAAGGTGGTGGTTAATGCCTCCCTTCGGGAAGGCATATTTCCAGCCAGCTTAAAGCAAGCTGTGATAAAACCGCTGTTGAAGAAACCATCACTGGACCCCACTCAATTGGTTAACTATCGGCCTGTTTCCAATCTCCCCTTTTTGGGCAAAGTCATGGAACGTGTGGTGGCCTCACAACTCCAGGCATTCTTGGTAGACACGGATTATCTGGATCCGGCACAGTCTGGCTTTAGGCCGGGGCATGGTACCGAGACAGCCTTGGTCGCCTTAGTGGATGATCTCCGTCGGGAGCTCGACAGGGGGAGTGTGTCCCTGTTGGTGCTCCTCGACCTCTCAGCGGCCTTCGATACCGTCGACCACGGTATCCTTCTGGGACGCCTCGCGGGAATGGGGCTCGGAGGTACTGCTCTGCAGTGGCTCCGGTCATTCCTCGAGGGCCGGTCTCAGAAGGTGTTACTGGGGGACTCCTGTTCTACCCCACAACCTTTGTTTTGTGGGGTTCCTCAGGGTTCAATACTGTCCCCCATGTTGTTTAACATCTACATGAAGCCGCTGGGCGAGATCATCCGGAGTTTCGGGGTGCGGTGTCATCTGTACGCAGATGACGTCCAACTCTGTCACTCCTTCCCACCTGCTACTAAGGAGGCTGTCGAGGTCCTGAACCGGTGCTTGGCCGCTGTGACGGTCTGGATGGGGGCGAACAAATTGAAATTGAATCCAGACAAGACAGAGGTACTCCTGGTCAGTCGCAGGGCCGAACAGGGTATAGGGTTACAGCCTGTGTTAGACGGGGTCGCACTCCCCCTGAAGACACAGGTTCGCAGTTTGGGTGTGATCCTGGACTCATCGCTGAGCCTGGATCCCCAGGTTTCGGCGGTGACCAGGGGAGCATTCGCACAGTTAAGACTCGTGCGCCAACTGCGACTGTACCTTGGGAAGTCTGACTTGGCCACGGTAGTCCACGCTCTGGTTACATCCTGCCTTGACTACTGCAACGCTCTCTACGTGGGGTTGCCTTTGAAGACGGCCCGGAAGCTCCAACTAGTCCAACGGGCGGCAGCCATGGTATTAACAGGAGCAGGGCGCAGGGAGCATACAACTCCTCTGCTGTACCAGCTCCACTGGCTACCGATTAGCTACCGGGCCCAATTCAAAGTGCTGGCTTTGGCCTTTAAAGCCCTAAACGGTTCTGGCCCTACATATCTATCCGAACGTATCTCGGCCTATCAGCCCACCAGGACCCTAAGATCTTCGGGAGAGGCCCTTCTCTCCATCCCGCCTGCTTCACAGGTGCGGCTCGCGGGAACGAGAGACAGGGCCTTTTCTGTGGTGGCCCCGCGGCTTTGGAATGCCCTCCCTATAGAGATAAGATCAGTCACCTCGTTGATGGCATTTCGGAAAAAACTGAAAACATGGATGTTTGAGCAAGCATTCGGCTAATCCGATGCGATGAAGTTTTTGATCAAGGACTGGCAATCACAGACAACGAAATTGGATTATGATTTTAATTAAGAGATGCATTGGTCTGTATTGGTGGCCCAATACTGAGTATTGTATATGTATGTGTTTTTATATTTTTAATCGGAATTATTGTTGTTTTTAAATGTTGTAAACCGCAATGAGTCGCCGTCTTAGGCTGAGATATTAGCGGTATACAAGTGTACTAAATAAATAAATAAATAAATAAATGCGGCAGCCAGGTTACTCACAAGAACGTCCATGAAATGCCATATAACACCAGTGCTGCAACATTTACATTGGCTTCCAACTGAGTACCGTGGCCTGTATAAGATGCTAGTTCTGACCTTTAAATCTCTTTACGGCCAGGGTCCATCGTACCTTAGGGACCGCCTCTCCTTCTCCCATCATCGGAGGTCGCAACGACCAGCCCAACGTGACTTACTCCATATACCGGGTCCTAGAGAAGTGCACTTGGAAAGGACCAGACGCAGGGCTTTTTCTATTTCTGCCCCTGCCTTGTGGAATTCCTTGCCGCCCTACATGAGAGCCATGCGTGACTTAGGGCCTTTTACTCTCGCACTTAAGACCTGGCTTTTTACTAGAGCATTCGATCTCTGTTGATTTTTAATTTTTGTATGTATGTATTTTATCTTTTGTAATTTAGCTGTAAATCGCCTGGAGCATTCTCGGATGGAGGGCGATTAATAAGTTATTAAATGATGATGATGATGATGATACACTGTACCGACTGACTTCTAAACTGTACTGGGGGGTGGTCATGAGGGGGTGTTAGAGGGGTCGTCAAAGACCATCAGATAACACAGCATTTTCTGTTGATCATAGGGTTCTGTGTGGGAAGTTTGGTCCAATTCTATCATTAGTGGAGTTCAGAGTGCTCTTTGATTGTAGGTGAACTATAAATCCCAACAATTGCAACTCCCAAATGTCAAGGTCTATTTTCCCCAAACTCCACCAGTGTTCACATTTGGACATACTGACCAAATATAATGGGCATTGTCCATTAAACTTGGCATTTGTGCCAAGTTTGGTCCAGATCCATCATTCTTTAAGTCCACAGCACTCTCTGGATGTAGGTGAATTACAACTCCAAAACTCAAGGGCAATGCCCACCAAACCCTTCCAGTATTTTCTGTTGGTCATGGGAATTCTGTGTGCCAAGTTTGGTTCGATTTCATTGTTGGTGGAGTTCAGATTGCTTTTTGATTGTAGGTGAACTATAAATCCCACCAACTACAACTCCCAAATGACAAAATCAATCTCTCCCTCCCAACCCCACGAGTATTCAAATTTGGGCATATCGGGTATTTGTGGCCAAGTTGGTCCAGTCAAAATGCATCCTGCATATCAGATATTTACATTACGATTCACAACAGTAGCAAAATTAGTTATGAAGTAACAACAAAAATAATTTTATGGTTGGGGGTCACCACAACATGAGGAACTGTATTAAGGGGTCACAGCTTTGGAAAGGTTGAGAACCACTGGTAGAGAAGGAAGGGAGTCCTTCAGATAACTCTATAGATCGAGGATTGGCTTTGGCTGATGGTATTTCCATGCCAGGCCTTAACATGTCTTATATTCATCCAGATAAAAAATAAATAAAAAGACAGGCAACTCTTTGTCAAACACCTCCTTTTCATCCCAAGGTGGAGGTAGATATTGTTTGCTTTTCGGAAAGGCGCTGAATCTCATCCAGAGAGAAAGAAAGCCCAGTTGTTTGGAGCAGAAGAGAACCTGCCTCCCCTTCGCCTTAGGATTTGCAGTTCCCGGACCTGGAAAGAACAAGTTTTGATCTGGGGGTTTTTTCTGGACACAAATGGGAACAAACAGGCCTCCAAATGGACTCTACAGGACAATGAATATGTATTCAAAGGCAGACATCAGAAAAGTTGCAAGACCAAGAACAAGCCACGAGAGTCAAGACAAAGATCCACTCAGAGGAAAAGTGTTCTTGCCATACTTCAACCACTGACCGAATAGGGAAGCTGATGAAGAAACGCAACCTACAAACCATCTACAGATCCACCAAGAAAATTAAACAAATGCTATGTTCAGCAAAGGACAAGAGGGATGATCTCAACACTGCGGGAGTCTATTGCAACTGTGGACAAGTCTATATAGGGAACACCAAACACAGCCGCGAATCAAAGAACACGAAAATCACTGATTCAACCAGAGAAGTCTGCTATAGCAAAGCACTTGATGAACCAACCTGGACATAGCTCAAATAGCACTGAGTAGACTTGCAGCTGCAAGTCAATCAGTGAGGGTCTCTGCATAGAGGTAGTGAAGCAAGTGGAGTGTATATATCCCTGAGGAATGATGTCCCAGGAGGGAGAAAGAATCCTTGAAGCAAGTGTGGAAGTTGCAATGAGCAAGCTTGATTAGCATTGAGTAGCCATGAAGCTGTAAAGTCAATCAATGAGGGTCTATGTATAGAGGGAGCCTAGCTGTTGTTGCCTGGAGGCACCCTCTGTTTGGGAGGTGTTAGCTGGTAAACTCCTGGTATATGGTATACCATGCAGCTGTGCACAAATCTACATAGGGACCCCCAAATGCAGCAGCACAGCCCAGACATGAATCAAAAAACGAAAGGCACTGCAGACTAATTCAATCAGTGAAGTAGAACCAACCTGGACACAGAATATTACTTGAGAAAAAAAATGCTAGACCACTCTGACAACCGTCATGTCAGACTACACAGAGAAGCCATTGAAATCCACAAGAAGAATGTGGACAATTTCAACGGAAAGAAGGAAACCATGAAAATGAACAACATCTGGTTACCAGTATTAAAAAAACAAACAAACCAGAATCATGACAGTAAATAAAGAACACCACTCAGCAACAGAGGAACACCAGACAATAAACCAAGTACTAGTTAACACCACCCAAACAGAGGACGCCTCTAGGCAACAACAGCTAAGCTACCTCTATGCAGATACCCTCACTGATTAACTTTGCAGCTGCAAGGCAACTCAATGCTAATCAAGCTTGCTAATTGCAACATCCACAGACAAAGATTCTTTCTCTCGCCCTGGACATCATTCCACAGGGTTATATATACACTCCACTTGCTTCACTACCTCTGTACAGATACCCTCACTGATTGACTCTGCAGCTTCATGGCTACTCAATGCTATTCACACTTGCTAATGGCAACATTCACACTTGCTTTAATAGACAAGGGTTCTTTCTCCCACCCTGGACATTATTCTACAGGGGGTATATACACTCCATTGCCTCACTGCCAACAAAATCTCTGAAGATGCCATTAGCCATAGATGCAGGTGAAACTTTAGGAGAGAATTCGTCTGGCAAATGGCCATACAGTCTGAAAAACTCACAGCAACCCAGGGATTCTGGTTATGAGAGACTTTGACAATACAGAGACCTCCAAGTGTTCAAAGGTTGCATAGTAGAGGCCATTTCCGCCAGTGTTGCTAGTTGAAGTTTTAAATATCTTCTCCTATCTCCTCCTCTCTTTTTTGGTTGCCACAACTGCCTTGTGTTTTCCATCTGCGAGACGTTAGAAAGGTTTGCAATCCTCAACTTCCACATTTTTTAAAAAATCCAGATAAAGAAACAGGCCAGGAAGTCATTGCGGGGAGTGCTGACAGCGTCGGAGCTCAAATGAGACCGCTGAGAAATAGAGAGCAAGGCCGAGAAACCGCAAGGTTTACAGAGGCGATTCCAAAAATATTTCTGAAAGGAGGAAGAACGCATTGAACAGCCTGAGGAGGACTCCTTTTGCTTGCTGTTTCCCCTTGTTTTGACAGCTCCCTCCATGAGATTTGCTGCAACATTTTGCCATTGCTGTCCTTGGAGGCTGAGATAGCGTGACTCGCCCAGTGTCTCCACTATATTTCCATAATGGGGCAGAGATTCGAAACCCAGTCTCCAAATCCAAAGATTTGTGGAAAGCAATAATAATAATATCCATTTAGACCCGTAGGCACGCAGGCCGAGCCACAATTAAAAGCAACATGGCATCTGTTTCGACGCTCGTAATGCCTAAAGGGATGAGTGAACGGAGTCTGGCAAGCGAACTATGTCTATTTGGGTTTGGGGTTTAGGCTGCGGCGTGTTGCTTTGTCTTGTTATTCATGTTTTGCTGGGAACGAAAGCACAACCCACACATCCTTTGCCTATGACCGCCTCATTTAGGCAACCCAACATATTTTGAGGACCGTGAACCATGGATTTGATAAAACCATCGTTTCGAGCCAAAAATGTGTTTAAATCCTCCTTCTCGGAGGCTGGAAAGACTGCAAGAAAACGAAGCGGCTTTCTTAGATGAAACTACAACACCCAGGAATCTATAGCTTTGAGCCAGCCAGCGCGGTTCAAATGGGCTCAAATTGCACTCATTCTCCAGTGTAGAATGCTCTTTTTTATTTATAATCCTCTTGCTCCAGAATGGCACTTTTTGGCCTCTAGGGTCATATAGTCACAGATATATATGTTAGACAGATAATGCTTTGTTAGACAGGAATGCAATGGCTATAACCATATTATGTAAAACTGGTGGAAAATACAATTCTAATGGACATGTGGTCACACTCACAAAAGTCAACATTGACACTGAAATTCAACTGCACCTGAGCTCTGTGAGTACAGCATTTTTCCAAGTGAATCAGAGAGTGTTTAAGAATCGGGACATCCTTTGGGAGACCAAGGTGCTTGTTTATAAAGCTATTGTCCTCCCAACCCTGTTATATGCCTGCAAAACGTGGACTGTCAACAGACGTCACACTCAAGTCCTGGAACGATTCCATCAGCGTTGCCTCCTAAAAATCCTGCAAATCTCTTGGGAAGACAGGCGGACAAATGTCAGCATGCTGAAAGAAGAGGCAAAGACCACCAGCATTGAAGTAATGCTCCAATGGCATCAATGGACTGAATACCATATTGCCCAAATGCCCAAAGATCACAGTCTCCCAAAGCAGACACCGTATTTCCCTGAAGACACTGTTTTGTATTTGTTTTTCCTCAAGAAGACACGCTATGGCTTATTTTCAGGGGATGTCTTGTTTTTTATTAAGTACTAGCTTTACCCGCCATGCATTGCTGTGGCCAATCTTCCCTCCCTCTTTCCCACCTTTTTTCTTTCTCACCTTCCTTCCCTCCCTCCCTCTTTCCTTCCTTCTATTTTTGTCTTTCCTTCTCTACTTCCTTCCTTCTCTATCTCTTTCCTTCCTTCTCTATCTCTTTCCTTCCTTCCCCTTGCTCCCCCCTTTTTCTTTCTCTCCTTTCTTCCTTTACCTCTTCCTTTCCTTCCTTCCTTCGCTCTTTGCTTCCATCCTTCCTTCTCTCTTTCCTTCTTTCCTTCTCTCCTTCCTTCCCTACTTCTTTCCTTCCATCCCTGGTGGTGGATGAGGTTCCCCCCTCACCGGACCCACCATTGTGCTGTTCGTTCCTAGCTCCTGCTCTGGCTGGGAGAGAGAGAATGGTCGGTGGTGCTTCTCGCACTTGCTGTGTCCTTGCGCAGGAGCGGGCGGGCCATGGAATGCATTTGCGCACATGCGTTGTGTCATTTTCTACTTTTTTGGATTTTAAAGTTATTTTCAGTGTTTTTTTGGTGACTTTTTGAGTGATGGTCACTCCTTGGGTTAGTAGGTGTATTGTGTCCAAATTTGGTCTCAATTCGTCCAGTGGCTTTTGAATTATGTCTGTCCCACAAACAAACATTACATTTATATATATATAGCTGGTACAACAATCTGCATTTATGGGATGATATCTCTGGGCTCACTAGCAGACTGCTTGCTGAAGCTTTTCCCCTATCCTCTGGTATTTGTGTGGGGTGAGAGAGACCCACAGACTGTTGCTGGTCAGTCCTGGGGAGCAGCAGCTTTACTGGTGTTTGTTGGGGCTGAGAGAGATCCATAGACTGTTGCTGGTTGGTGCTGGGGGAGAGAGACACACAGTGCTGAATAAAAGAGCAACCACAGCTTTACTTCTTCCCCCTGAGGACACACAATACCTAAAACAAAGCGTCCTGCCCCTCACTTAACAGAAGAGACCTTCACTTTCTGTTTCTCTCTCTATGCCTCTGCTTGCAGCAGGCACAGAATGACTGGGACCTGACGGGGGGAGCTGACCTTGTACACTGCATAGCCATGCCTATCACTATGTCATATTTTTGGGGTATGGCTTATATTGCACAAACGCTTAGAAATCCTCCTACGGCTTATTTTATGGGTATGTCTTATTTTCGAGGAAACAGGGTACTCTACTCCCAACTCAAGAACGAAAAATGGAATGTTGGTGGACAGGAAAAGAAATTGAAAGATGATCTTAAAGCCAATCTTAAAATCTGTGGCATAGACACCGAAAACTGGGAAGCCCTGGCCCTTGAGTGCTCTAGCTGGAGGTCAGCTGTGACCAGCAGTGCTGAAGAATTCAAAGAGGCACGAATGGAGAGTGAAAGGGAGAAATGTGCCAAGAGGAAGGAGGTGCATCAAGCTGACAGGGACCACATTCCACCTGGAAACCAATGTCCTCACTGTGGAAGAAAATGCAGGTCAAGAATAGGACTCCAAAGTCACCTACGTATCCACCACCAGGACACTACTCGCACAACGAGGGGTTGCCTAAGTAAGTACACATACCTGCTGAATGATTAAGTGGTTGGTGATGTATAACTTAAGGGACATGCTGAGTAAGCTGCGTCATGGCCATGTGACATTTATTTATTATTCAAACTTATATGCCACCACTCCCCTGGGGCTCGGAGCGGCTTACAAGAACAGGCTAAAATCTAACACAATTTAAAAACAATTTAAAACAATTTAAAAACATTCATGACGAGGGTTGCAGCATACACTTTTGTCCCTGACTGATGATGAGTTTCTTGCCATGCGAAATCTCTTGCTGTACGTCTGTTGCTGATTGAGTATATCATTGTATATGTCATCAACTGATAGGAGATCAGGGGATCCTGATCTGTGTGTGTATATTTTGTACATAGAGCAACATATCAAGATTTAAAGGCTCCTGTGAGTTTGCATGAAAACTGAATCAGAGAGTTTTCTTAAACAGTAGAGATGCACAATCCATTTCAAAAATGGTTCAAAAGTCATTACAAAACTGCGGGGTGGGGTTACTGGCGTTTCGTTTCTAAAGTGTTTCTAAAGCATAGTTAGTGAAAAATTCATGACTGTAATGAGAGTAATGAAATTCCGTTACTATTTTGTTATTTTAATTGCACGTGCGCATAATTACTATAATTGGGGAAACTTCAGGGGCTCATTTCTCCCTCATTTTTACAGCTATTGGGGTGAAACTTGCAACAATGATAGAACACATTTGCTACTCTTAGCCCACCAAATATCAGAACGTTTCACTTATCCATGGAGTTTTGGGGAATTTTCAAGGTTTTTATAAACAACATTTTTAATAATCAAGAAAATATGATCCTAGTTTGAAAGAATTATTTCCTGTTTAATTATGTAGTTCTTACTTTGAAAGTAGTGATTTTATGGAACTTGTTAAATGGGTGGAAGATGCACCAAGGCAACCTTTTTTGGGTTTGCTTTTTGAGCTTTGCTTCCTTGCTCTGAATATGAAACTGACTTTGAAAGCCTTCTAAGATTTGCAAAACTAAAATGGAAAAGTATGGGGTAAGTTTCAATTTTCTTGATTTTTGGTGTGGACTGGCGCATGTGCATTGGATTTCATGTCGTAAGTATGAATCATATGAAACCTTTGTGCTGGCAGGACTGCTGACTGAAAGGTTGGCGGTTTGAATCTGGGGAGTGGGGTGAGCTCCTGTCTGTCAGCTCCAGCTTCCCATGTGGGGACATGACAGAAGCCTCCCACAGGATGGTAAAACATCCGGGTGTCCCCTGACCAATGTCCTTGCAGACAGCCAATTCTCTCACACCAGAAGCGACTTGCAGTTCCTCAAGTCGCTCCTGACATGAAAAAAAAATACGAAACTGATCCAACTTATGACGCTTTCCGATTCTTTTGCACATGCCTATTAAACAATGAGTAGCATCCAGAGTGTAACGATGCAGTTACACTCTGCTGATAACTGATAAACACTCTGCATTGTATGGTTTTATTTTTCTGGTTTGCCTCTGAGACAATCAGTCCAGTGCACAACATATTTAGGGAGGGCATGATTGTAAGGAAAACTAAAAATCACACACCTATCCTGCCTGGAAATATATATATATATATATACACACACACACACACACACACACACACACGAGTATAAATATATAGAGAGAATGAGATAGAGATAGAGAAAGAGAGAGACTCTGGAAACCTGGGTTCGAATCCCTGCTCGACTGGAAATCCATTGGGTGAGTCATGTTCTCTCAGCTTCGGATTTAATCTTCTGGTTGGGTCGACTTGGGACTACCACAGTGAAATGAAGGCACAGAACGCTATAGTCAAAAAAGTAATGATTCTGACAGCCTGGGGAAATCTAATTCTGCATCTTGGGATGTACACAAAGATCATTCAAAGGCAGCCAATTTGTCTTTAATTCATGCAAATCCATGATCCCTGGGGGCACCAACACGGGATGATGCATCAGAGCAAGGCTTGCAAAGACAAGCCTTCAATGGGGTGCGAAGCTGACACACTAGGAATTATACAACAGGGTTGGCATTTGAACGTAAGGCACCCTGAACGGGCCCAAAATCAGATTGAGAGTTGAGAGTTTGAAACTGTCCCAAACCCTGCTGTTTCCAGGTCAAAACGTTGGACCTTCGATAATACTCTAAAAATGCCTGATCCAGTCCGATCTTTGACTTATAATTTCTCACATATAGGGTGTTTCTCCATTTAGAATGTGTGCCTATTTAATCAACAATTGGGCCACACAAATTACATAAAACCTACACACAGAGATAAATAGATACCTACATAAAAAATCCAACCATCACCCAAGTCAAAAAAGAAGCACAATTAAAGCCCTGGCAGACTGTGCAAAAAGAATCTCCTCCTACAAGGTGAACTGAAACACCTAAACTGGGCTCTAAAGGCTAATGGATACTTCACCATAGATATCTGAGGAGCTGCAAGACCAAGAACAAGCCACGAGAGTAAAGACAAAGATCCACCCAGAGGAAAAGTGTTCTTACCAGACATCAGGGGAACTACGGACCGCATAGGAAAGCTGATGAAGAGACACAACCTCCAAACTATCTCCAGACCCACCAAGAAAATCCAACAAATGCTATGTTCAGCAAAGGACAAGAGGGATCCTCCCTCCTCTGCAGGGGTCTACCGTATACCATGCAGCTGTGGACAAGTCTACACTGGGACCACCAAGCGCAGCAGCATTACCCAGACACAATTCAAGGAACATGAAAAGCACTGCAAACTAATCCAGCCAGAGAAGTCAGCCATAGCAGAGCACCTGATGAACCAACCTGGACACAGCATATTATTTGAGAACACAGAAATGCTGGACCACTCTAACAACCAACATGTCAGACTATACAGAGAAGCCATTGAAACCCACAAGAAGCATGTTGGCAATTTCAACAGTTAGGAGGAAACAATGAAAATGAACACAATCTGGCTACCAGTATTTAAAAACTCTAAAATCAGGACAGTAAAGAAAGAGGAACACTCAGAAAAAGGGGAATTCCAGACAAGAATCAATCAAGGCCAGCTAACACCTCCCAACAAAAGATTCTCCCAGGCAGGAAGCAGCCAGGCTTTGAAGCTGCAAGGCCTTTCAATGCTAACCAAGGCAGCCAATTGCAACATTCACGCTTGCCTCAAACATACAAAAGTTCTTTCTCTACCCTAGGCATTCCTAGGTGTGTGTGTGTGTGTGTGTGTATACACACACACACACACACACCACTTGCTTCATTACCTCCATTCAGAGGCCCTTATTGATTAACTTTGCAAACTTTGTGGCCACTCAATGCTATTCAAGCTTGCTCATTGCAATATGTGTCAGAAATATTAAAAATTAACTAGGTATTTTTAATTACAAAAAAATGTGAGTTAAGCACTGAAAGGGTTAAATGGGTGCAATGACTCAACAAAAGCTGTAGTTCTATATAAGCAGGTGTGCCTGTAGCTTAGTAGCCTTCAGTCTGAGGTAGCCCTCAGTTTGTGATAGGTTTCTGTGGGAGAAGGGCCTTGGTGTGTTAGTAGGCCTCAGTATGAAGAGGCCTCAGTCTGTGAAGAGGCCTCAGTATTAGTTTGCCTCAGTAGGAGAAAGGCTTCAATCTGAGAGAGGCCTCAGTATGAGAAGGCTCCAGTGTTAATTTGACTCAGTGTGAGGTAAACCTCAGTGTTCGTAGGCCTTGGTGTGAGTAGGCCTCGTGTGTGAGAAGCTTAGGTGAGAGAAGCCCCAGGTTGAAGGCCATCGTGTGTGACGGCTGCTGTGTGCAAAAAGCTACTGTGTGGTGCTCCTGTGCATGGTATATGCTAGATCCCTGCAGAGGTGGGAGGATTTTTGTTCTTTTTATTACTTTGGACTATTGGTGCTGGGTCACATTGCTGCTGATAAGTTACTCTGCTGTACATTTATGAGGAAGTTCTTTTTTTAATAAGCCCACTCGCCCAACATGCATACTTGCTTTACACAGAAAAGGGTTCTTTCTCCCACCCTGGACATTATTCCACAGGGATAGATAGATAGATAGATAGATAGATAGATAGATACATACATACATACATACATACATACATAGATACACTAGCTGTACCCGCCACGCATTGCTGTGACCAACCTTCCCTCCCTCTTTATCTTCTTTCTTTTCTTTCTTCCCTGCCTCCTTCCTTCCTTCCTTCCTTCCTTCCTTCCTTCCTTCTCTTCTTCCCTTCCACCCCCCCCCCCTT
This sequence comes from Anolis sagrei, assembly GCF_037176765.1. Classification (NCBI taxonomy): domain Eukaryota; kingdom Metazoa; phylum Chordata; class Lepidosauria; order Squamata; family Anolidae; genus Anolis; species Anolis sagrei. Next base: position 28,671,119 of record NC_090034.1, on the reverse strand, counting down.
TCTTTACCTTCCTCTTTCTCCCCTTTCTAATCTCTACCTATTCTTGGACTGCAACTCCCAGCAGTCCTCCTGATCCATCTACCTACCTATTTATCTCTGTCTAATCTATCTATCTGGAGGATTGCTGAGAGTTGCAGTCCAGGAATAGGAAATTTGAAATATGCAGGGATTGGGATGCTCTCAAGGAAATCCCAGGAGAAGAAAGTTTAGCTTGGAAGCAGTGCATTTGGATCATCCTCCTCTCCTAAAAGGCCTGGTCTAGGGGATGCTGGGAGCTGTAGTATGGAAGAGAGTGTAGATACTATAGTGTGTTTTGTTTGCCAGCGGAAGCCGTTTTTGTGCATACACTGTAGCGTCATTTTGCTTTTGCTTTTGGCTTTTTAAGTCCCTTCTGATGTGTTTTTCAGTGTTTTTATGAGCGATAGTCACTTGTTGGCCTGATAGGTGTATTGTGTCCAAATCTGGTGTCAATTCATCCAGTGGTATTTGAGTTATGTTAAAACAACAAACTAACATTACACACACACACACACATACACACATATTTGCTTCACTAGGTAAAGGTAAAGGTAGTCCCCTGACATTAAGTCCAGTCATGTCTGACTCTGGGGTGTGGTGCTCATCTCCATTTCTAAGCCGAAGAGCCAGCGTTGTCCGTAGACACCTCCAAGGTCATGTGGCCGGCATGACTGCATGGAGCGCCGTTACCTTCCCGCCGGAGCGGTACCTATTGATCTACTCACATTTGCATGTTTTCGAACTGCTAGGTTGGCAGAAGCTAGGACTGACAGCGGAAGCTCACGCCGCTCCCCGGAATCGAACCTGCGACCTTTCGATCAACAAGCTCAGCAGCTTGGTGCTTTAACCCACTGCGCCACTGGGGGCCCTCTATGCAAAGATCCTCAGCGATTGGCTTTGAAGCTTCATGGCTACTCAATGCTATTCAAGCTTGCTCATTGCAACATCCACACTTACTTGAAACAGACAAGGGTTCTTTCTTCTACCCTAGACATCATCCCACAGGTATATATACACTCAACTTACTTCACTACTGCTGTGCAGATAATATCACTGATTGACTTTGCAACTTCATGGCTACTCATGCTAATCAAGCTTGCTTCAAACAGACAAGGGTTCTTTCTCCCACCCTGGACATCATTCTACAGGGATATATACACTCCACTTGCTTCACTACTTATATGTAGATGCCCTCACTGATTGACTTTGCAGCTTCATGGCTACTCAATGCTAATTGCAACATTCACACTTGCCTCAAACAGACAAGAGTTCTTTCTCCCACCCTGGACGTTCCACAGATATCTAATCCTCATTTGCCTAATTTCCAACAGACCTCACAACCTCTGAGGATGCCTGCCATAGATGTGGGTGAAACATCAGGTGAGAATGTTTCTGGAACATGGCCAGACAGCCCGTAAAACTCACAGCAACCTATATTTACCTTATTTCTCCTGCCATGCCAACGGGTAGGGAGGCCCAATGCAAGGGAAGCCATTCCTTTGAGTCACAGATTGGGTTGGTTGTTCCGCTTTCTTCCGCACCGGTTGCCAAAAGCAATTAGCGCTCAATGCGGAAACACCCAAAGGTGACGAAGCGTCCCAGTCGGAGTTGTTTACCTGCCTCCTCTTTTAGCTTGGAGAGGATGGAGAAAGCAGACAGCCATCTTCAAGCAATAGAGAAGATGGAGTCAACTTCCTTTCTATCGCTCCAAAAGACCAGAGAGAAAACCGTCAGATTCCAATAAGACGTTCACCAAAACATTAGGAAGAACATTGTTTGGATTCAAGAAAGAGAATGGGCTGAAAGGAAGAAAGCTGGGTTCAAGTCAGAGAAGAAGAACATTGTTTGGATACAAGTAAGAAAAAGATATTGACTGAAAGGAAGAGCTCGGAAGTTATTGACTGGGATCATTAGGAGGAACTTTGTTTGGATCTGTTTGGATATGGTTTGCCTCTCTATTTAAGACAGGCGCACGCATGCATTGAAGCAGTTTTCCCAGCCAAAAGGAAAAGGAAAATAGAAGGCAGCCCTTTCTATCCATCCATCTGTCCCAGCTGGAGATGGTCAGAGGGAAAGGGAAGGAAGGAAGGAAGATGTTTGAAATACTTTCCGTTATCCCAGTGGAAGATTGCACAAGCCTGGATAATCTCCACTTCTCAAGCAAAGGGACACTGAGACTAATAAGGTTAATGGAATCACAAGAGTTGAAAGGGACCTCCAAAGGGCATTTAGTTCTATCTGACAAAATGGGATAAGATTAGATGACCTTTGGGGACCCTTATTTATTTATTTATTTATTTATTTACCTTACTTATATACCGCTGTTCTCAGCCCGAAGGCGACTCACAGCGGTTAGAAGCTGATGACTCTGTGATTCTTTTAATGATGGAATAAGGTTGGACTATATGGCTCTTGAGGGTCCCTTTGGTCAGTTATCCTTTTAACGACAGAATGGGGTTAGACTAGATGACCTTTGGGGATCCTGTTGGTCAATTATTCTTTCAATGGTGGAATGGGGTTGGACTAGATGGCCTTTGGGATCCCTTTGGTCAATTATTCTTTTAATGGCAGAATGTGGTTGGACTAGATGGCCTTTGGGGGTCCCTTCGAAGCCTGAGGCTCTATGCATAAATGGGAGCCTGGGAAAAGGCTTCTCCACATGTGGAACCACTTGTGAAACTGAGAAACTGGGGAATGAGATGCTGAGCAGACGAAGCGGCCTTTTCCTGACTGAGAGCATCTGTGCTGGAATGCTCCAAAGTGCTGAAAGAGAGAGAGAGAGAGAGAGAGAAAGAGAGAGAGAGAGAGAAGACCGAGAGAGACTAAATCCCAGCTCCTTCATCTGGCATGATTCGTCGAATAGCATCTCCGCAGTAGTATCTTTACCATTGCAACCAAATGTGGGTGGCCACAAACCAGAATGTGTTGACCCTCTTTCCTTCCTTTACTTCAGAGGTCAACCAGGCAAGTGATTTCTTGGCTTTTGGGTGGCTTCTCCGATGGGTTTTGTGCCACTTGGCCTTGGCTTCAAGCAGCTGCTTTCTCCTTTGATTGGCCGAAAAGGGCTGAATTTCTTTGGTCAATCTTCCCTTCCTTTCTCTCTAATAAGAGATTGGTTTGTTGAGTTACAACTGGATGCAAAAACCCTGGACAATGCAGAGCAAACTTGACATATCTGATCAAGAAGGGTTAATGCGGAATACACGTGACGTTTTTGCTCAAGAAGTTTAGGCAATGCGGAATGAACCAAACTTTCCTGATCAATAAGTCCAGGCAGTGTGGAACAAACTGGACTTTCCTGATCAAGAAATCCAGGCAATGTGGAAGAAATCAGACTCTCCTGATCAAGGAGACCCAGTGAAGTCCAGCTAATGCCGAACGAATCTGTCTTATCTAGGCAGGACTGTTTAATGCAGAATAAATGATGTATCTAATCAAGAAGAGCCATTTAAGTCTAGTTTGTGACTTATCTGGTCAAGAAGATAATGTAGAATGAGCCTGTCTTATTTATTCAAGACAGAAAGAATGGCCTGCTTCAGGGGCATGTGCTTGCTCCATCAATGTTCAACATTTACAGAAATGAGTAGCCACTGCCAGATGGGACAGAAAGTTTCATCTACACTGATGATTGTGCCATCACCGCTCAAGCAGGGAACTTTAAAATGGTTGAACAGAGGCTCTCTAAAGCTTTAGGTGCTCTTACTGCCAATTACAGGGAAAACCAGCTGATTCCTAATCCATCTAAAATGCAAACATGTGCTTTTCACCTTAAGAACAGACAAGCATCTCAAGCTCTGGAGCACTGCAGCACACTAAAATACCCGGGAGTTTCTCTGGACTGTGCTCTGACTTATAAAAAGCACACCTTGACTATCAAGGAAAAAGTGGGTGCTCGGAATAATATCACACGAAATCTGACTGGCACAACCTGGGGATCACAACCGGACACAGTGAAGACATCTGCCCTTGTGCTTTGCTACTCTGCTGCTGAATATGCACGGCCAGTGTGGAATACATCTCACCACGCTAAAACTGTGGATATGGCCCTTAATGAGACATACCGCTTTATCACAGGATGTCCACGCCCTACACAACTGGAGAAATTATACTGATTAGCTGGTACTGCACCACCCAAACCTCAATTAATGGCTGATACCAGATTAGAAACTCCCTCCAGTGCACACAGAAGACTGGACGAATTGGAAGGCACTGAATAGGCTGTACTCTGACACCACGAGGTGCAGAGCCAATGTTAAGAAATAGGGCTGCAAAGTGGAGGCTGCGACATGCGAGTGTGGAGAAGAGCAAACCACAGACTACTTACAACAATGCAGCCTGAGCCCTGCCACATGCACAATGGAGGACCTTCTCACAGCAACATCAGAAGCACTAGTGCCCAGCTTCTGGTGATAAGAAATCTAGTGCAAAGCCAAGTTCTTAACTTTGCTTGTGGTTTTATTATACGTTATAACTGTATTCTCTTCTGACACAATAAATAAATAAATCTGGTTAAGAAGTCCCGGTTAAGTTCAGTAATGCAGAATAAACACAAAAGGGCTCCTGGGACTAGATTGGCACCCTAACTCTGGAAACCCCGAAGGCCACACTCTCTTGGCCTCAGAGGAAGGCAAGGGCAAATCCACTCCGAACAAATCTCAAATCAGAATTGAAAGCATCAAGTATGAAGGAGGTATGGCTCAGAGTATGCATTTGCTTTCTGCTCTCTTCTGTTGTTTAACTTTATCTGCTTCACACTTAGGTTGTATTGCCTTATTTTCTCTGCTTCGCTTGAGCCTGATACGCAAAATGCTGGCATTTCCCCATCTTTTCTTCGCTGTTGTCCCAATGCTGATGCTGCTAAAAACTTCCCGACTGAGAAAGGAAGAGGAGAGAATTGGCCCTGTTCAACATGCCTGCGTTCCTTGGAGGAAAGGGGGGCACATTCCAAAGTGTCCCTTTTTCTTTCCCCCCTCCTTCCAACTTGAAAAAAGATAAAGTATCTTGAAGCCTTTACGACCATCAGGTGGAGGATAAAATGCAAGTACAGGAGGGAGCCCAAAGGAAGCGGTTTATTTCTCCAGCAGCGAAAGGGAAGGGGAGAAGAAGAAAAAGAAGAGGAAACCCTCACTCTTTACCATTTTGAACCACCAGCCTCCCAAAATCAATTGTTGTTATAAAGTGCAAGGAAAAAGTCCAATGTAAAGCTGGTTTAAATGTTGTTAAAAGCCATAGGTCCAAGATTCCACATTTGGTTGGGTGGAAATGTTAATCATAATTGTTGCAAAATTCTAATCCTTGTGACATCTCCAGGTGTTCCCAAGTTGTTGCTGTCTGCCTACCTAACTTCCAACCTACCTACCTACCATTCTATCTATTTATCCATCCGTCCACCATTTTATCTGTTCATCCATCCATCCATCTACCATTCTATCCATCTATCTACCATTTTATTTATCTATCCATCCATCTTTCCATCCATCTGCCATTCTATCTATTTATCCATCCATCCTATCCATCCTATCCATATCTATCTATCTATCTATCTATCTATCCATCCATCCACCCATCCACTATTCTATCAATTTAGTCATCCTTCTTTTCTCTTCTCCCTATTCCATCTATCTATTCTATCTGTCTGTCTGATCATCCGAACCATCTTATAATTGCTGACCCCATGTGCCATTCTGCATTGCTCCATTACAGGCCCATCATCCACACCACGGTCTCTTTGAACCCTTTCATCCAAAGCCTTTCATCAGATTGCCGGAAAGGGACCCTAAAGGCCATCTAGCTGGGCCTCTAACTCCAGTTTCAAAGCCTCCAACCAAAGAGAGTTGAAGGGACCTGCTGCCAAATAATCTGTTACCATGCAAAGCTTCCTCCTTGTGTATAATTGCAATTGTTTCTTTTTTTATAGATTGAACTGAGCGTTTAAGGTCTTGCCCAACAAAGATGATATATAGGGATAAAGTCCCATATATCATGAATCTAGGATATTTGAAGGACCACATCTATGGGCCCTATAGAGCTAAAAGATCTTTTGGTGAGGTCCCTGTCTTTATGCTACCAGCTTCTAGGACTCATTAGTTGTGAATAGTAATCTATACACATAATAAAAATAAAAATATGTATGTGTGTGTGAGACTGGGGTGTCCACTTACACAGACAAGCTCCTGTCTCCACAAAGAGTTATAGCTCCCACTACTCAGAAGACACCAATAGCCCTTCCTCCAGTGACATTGTAGGTTATACAGAATTCCATAAACATATCAAAGAATCCTGCCAATGTCCACCACAACACCATTCCGCCCACCACCCAAGTGAAGGCTTTTATACGGGGACCATTTCACCCTAGGTGTTCTGTGTTTCCTCCACCACTGACATCCCAGTGTTTCTGACTCTCTCAGTTGCTGTGGAATTTGCATGACCCTGCCCACTGGCTCTCCCTTAACTCTTTCCTATTCTTTTCTATGGCACACAGCAAACAGAGGAGTTGATTAGCAACTGAACATACAAGAGAGGTTTTGGGAGAATTCGTCGTGATATATAGGAGTTGTAGGTCCTGGGTTGTATAGTTCACCTGGAATCTAAGAGCACTCTGAACTCCACCAAGGATGGACCTGGAACTAACTTGGCTCACAAAGCCCCCATGACCAGCCAAAATACTGGAGGGATTTGGAGGGATTTATAGGAGTTGTAGTTCATCTACTTCCAGGGGGCACCATAAACTCAAACAAGGACTGATCTGGACCAAACTTGGCATGTATATTCAATATGCCCCAATTTGAATACTGGTGGGTTTTGAGGGGAATTGGCCTGGACATTTTGGAGTTGTAGGTACTGGGATTTATAGTTCACCTGCAATCAGTGAGCACTCTGAACTCCACCAAAGATGGAATTGGACCAAATTTGGCACACACAGCCCCTATGACCAGCAAAAAATACTGGAGGTCTTGTGGCGGTGGATTCACCTTGATTTGGGGGGGGGGGGGGTTGTAGTTCACCTACATCCAGAGAGCACTGTGAACCCAAACACCGATGGTTCTGGACTAAGCTAGGCATGCACACCTGATATGCCGAAATTTGATTACTGGAGGGGTTTGGGGGGAACTGACTTTCCTTCCTTGGAGTTGTTGTTCACCCACAACCAGAGAAATTGTGACCTCTTCTGATGATGGACCTGGACCAAATTTGGCACACAGAACCCCCATGACTAGCTCAACCTACTGGAGGGATTTGAGTCACCATAGTGGGAGCTGTAGTTTACCCTTCATCCAGAGAGCACACTGAACCTCACCAATGATGGATCTAGTGCAAACTTGCCCCACATAAAAAACTTGAAATACTGATGGAGTTTTTCGGGGTTAACCTGGCATGTTGGGAGTTGTAGTTCACCCACAACCTTATGCATTTTGTACAATTAAAAATTGACTTTTTCAAATAACACAGGCAACACAAGAGTACCCAAGCTAGTAATAATAATAAAGATGATTATCTTTCACTTCTTTTCCTGCCCAAATCCCTTGAATACTCCTAATATGACCCTGAAAACCATTTCTGTCAGTCTGGGCATTTGCCAGTTGGTTGGTATGTATCTGATTTATGTTCAGACTAAATCCCGGAGCAGATGAGAGCAACCCGACATGTGGAAAAAAGCTCTGTGTCTTTCCATACATCTGCCATTGCCAGACCTCAAAACCCGCAAAACAAAAAAAGATGTGAACCCTTCCATTTGCATAATAAGTCCAGGCTGTTTCTTTGGCACTGGGTTAAGATATTAATCCATTGAGCTCAGAGAGAGAGAGAGACAGGGGAGGATGTTTTGGTGCAGACAGAGAGAAACAGCAACAAGTCTCCTCCTTGGAAGTGAGGAATGCTCTTGGGTTGCATTGCAGTGCATCCTTGAGGTCTCCAAACCCACACAGAGCCACAGCAAACCTCCTCCTTTACTCTAACGGGACTCTTTCGGCTCCTTATATGGGGAGATCTTCTTTTTTTTCCCCCGGATCTCTGTTGCCTTTCCAGAAAGCACTTGAGATTGCAACACAGTAAAACTTTATGTGACACATCCACTCAGGAGCACCTGGTGCTTCCTTTGGAGACTGAGCCCCATTGAGATGCTGAGATGTGAACCCATACCTCCACTCCAAGCTTCCTCAAAGTCCAGGGAAATCCCTCCTAAATGAAAAAGGCCATTTCTTTCTGTCTGGGTGGCTGTGAGTTTTGCAGGCTATATGGCTATGCTCCAGTAGCATTCTCTCCTGACTTTCCCCCTGCATATGTGACTAAATGGCATCTTCAGAGGTTCTATTGGAGGTGAGGCAAGTAGAGTGTGTGTGTGTGTGTATCTGTGGAATAATGTCCAGAGAGGGAGAAAGAACCCCCCGTCCATTGCAATGAGCAATCTTGAATAGCACTGAGGAGCCATGAAGCTGCAAAGTCAATCAGGGAGGATCTCTGGATAGAACTAGTGATGCACGTGGGGTGTATATTTCCCTGTGGAATGATGTCCAGGGTGGGAAAAGAACCCTTGTCTGTGTGAAGCAAGCGTGGATGTTGCAATGAGCAAGCTTCATTAGCATTGAGTAGCCATGAAGCTGCAAAGTCAATCAGTGAGGGTCTCTGTATAGAGGTAGTGAATCAAGTGGAGTGTATATATATCTGTGGAATAATGTCCAGGGTGGGAGAAAGAACACTTGTCTGTTTGAAGCAAATGTGAATGTTGCAATGAGCAATCTTGAATACAATTGAGGAGCCATGAAGCTGCAAAGTCAATCAGGGAGGATCTCTGGATAGAACTAGTGATGCACGTGGGGTGTATATTTCCCTGTGGAATGATGTCCAGGGTGGGAAAAGAACCCTTGTCTGTGTGAAGCAAGCGTGGATGTTGCAATGAGCAAGCTTCATTAGCATTGAGTAGCCATGAAGCTGCAAAGTCAATCAGTGAGGGTCTCTGTATAGAGGTAGTGAATCAAGTGGAGTGTATATATATCTGTGGAATAATGTCCAGGGTGGGAGAAAGAACACTTGTCTGTTTGAAGCAAATGTGAATGTTGCAATGAGCAATCTTGAATACAATTGAGGAGCCATGAAGCTGCAAAGTCAATCAGGGAGGGTCTCTGCCTAGAGGTACTGATGCAAGTGGGGTGTATATTTCCCTGTGGAATTATGTGCAGGGTGGAAAAAGAACCCTTGTCTGTTTAAAGCAAATTTGATATTATTGAGTAGCCATGCAGCTGCAAAGTCAATCAATGAGGATATCTACACAGAGGTAGTGAATCAAGTGGAATGTATATATTTATGTGGAATAATGTCCAGGATGAGAGAAAGAACCCTTGGCTGTTTGAAGCAAGTGTGAATGTTGCAATGAGCAATCTTGAATAGCATTGAGTAGACATGAAGCTGCAAAGTCAATCAGTGAAAGTATCTGCATCCTTAGTCAGGATGAGATGGTGGATGGGAGAAAAAATGTGTATCCATTAGACCCCGTATTGCCTACTCTTGATATAGAATCCTTGAGCTGGACGAAACACCCAAAGGTCATCTAGTCCAACCCCCTGCTATGCACTCCCAATAGACAGCCTCCATGGAGACTCCACCACACTCCGAGGCAGTCAGTGCCACTCTCCAGGAAGTTATTCCTCATCTTTTCAGTTGAATCTTTTTCCCTGCCATTTGAACCCATTGCTCCCATGTGCTCTGGTCTCTAGAGCAGCAGAAAGTCAGTTTTCCTCTTCCCACCTTAGTGGGACACCCTTTTAAATCTTGAAACATGGTTCTCATGTTCCCTCTCTACCTTCTCTTCTGACAGGAAAACATCTTCTCCTAGGAGGAAGTAAAGAGAGAAGGAAGGAAAGACCAAAGGGAAGGAAGGAAGGATGGAAGAGAGGAATACAAAGAGGAAGGAAAAAAGAGAAGGAAGGAAGGAAGGATAAAGAGGGAGGTAAGGGAGGAAGGGAAGGATGGAAGGAGGAAGGAAATAGAGAAGGAAGAAAGGATAGGATGGTGTGAGAGAGGAGGGCCTGAGAAAAGAGACCAAGGGGCCGCAACCAGGCCTCGGGCCTGGGCTTGCCCATTCCTGCTTTAGCCATATACCAAATGCATACAACGTTCACCAATTTGCACATCGTTTTAGATAGTGATGATGCCTGAATTAAAAAGTAGAAGTGTTGCAGTCTTGTTTCCCTTGACTTGTTGAAGAGGCTAACCTGACTTGGTTGATTGACTACACATGTGCATATGGTTATTGTCGAATCAAAGCTTTCTCTCCATTTGTGGCGCAGGAATCTATCTCTCCTGAACTTTTCTGTTTTACCATTTCAAGATCTGGCCTCCTCATTTTGCAGCAAGAAAGACATCACAATTTGGATGCGTTTTCCTTTCCCCTGGTCTCCCCAAACTAATGTCAGATTAAATGCTCAAGGACACACTTTTAAGCACAAGGGCATTATTATTACCATCTCCCTTTTGGCTCCTGTTTTCCCCACCTCCTTTCCCTTTGGATCAGAACTCGTACCTTTTTCTCGGCTTCGGTCCTGTCTCTCCAAAGTCAGCCCAAGTCTCCAGCCATGAAGAACCACCAAAAGCAATGAGGATCCAAAACGAAGGCAGCGAAGGAGGAGAAGTCACCTTGAAGGGCCATCCATGTTCTCCCAGGAAACTGGGAAATCTCGCGCAATTAAAGGAAACAAAAATCGGTCACTGGGTTCTTCTGTTTAATCCTCCATCCAAACACCGTTCCGGCCTCTGCTGCAAGTCACCCAAAAGAGCTTCCCAATATTGAATATCATTCCTCCCGGAGAAGGGATTTTGCAATAAATGGACACCAACTTGTCAAATAGAAACTCCAGAAGGCATTGACATTTGCCACATAAACTGGGATGGTTTCTCTTTTCTTTCTTCACTTTGAACAGGTGATTTCTTTGCTTTTGGGTGGCTTTTGTGCCACTTGGGCCTTGGCTTCCCTTCCTTTCTCTCTAATAAGAGATTGGTTTGGTGGCTTACAATTGGATGCAAAAACCCTGGGCAATGCAGAGCAAATTTGACATATTTGATTGAGACAGGTGAATGTGGAATAAACGTTACTTTCCTGTTCAAGAAGTCCAGGCAATGCAGAATGAACTGGATTTTCCAGATCAAGGAGTCCAGGCAATGCGGAATAAACTGGACTTTCCTGATCAAGAAGTCCAGTCAGTGCAGAATAAACCGGACTTTACTGATTAAGGAGTCCAGGCCATGTGGAATGAACCGGACTTTCCGGATCAAGAAATCCAGGCAATGCGGAATGGACCGGACTTTCCGGATCAAGAAGTCCAGGCAATACAGAATGAACCAAACTTTCTGGATCAAGGAGTTCAGGCAATGTGGAATGAACCAAACTTTCAGGATCAAGGGGTACAGGCAATGCGGAATAAACCAGACTTTCCTGATCAAGGAGTCCAGGCAGCGCAGAATAAACTGGACTTTTCTGATCACAGAATCCAGGCAATGCGGAATAAACCAGAATTTCTATATCAAGAAATCCAGGTAACAAGGAATAAACCAAACTTTCCGGGTCAAGAAGTGCAGGCAATGCAGAATGAACTGGACTTTCTGGATCAAGGAGTCCAGGCAGTGCGGAATAAACCGGACTTTTCTGATCAAGGAGTCCAGGCAGTGCAGAATAAGCCAGACTTTCCTGATCAAGAAGTCAAGGCCATGTGGAATGAACAGGACTTTTTTGATCAAGTAGTCCAGGCAACGTGGAATGAACCAGACTTTCCTGATGAAGAAGACCCAGCGAAGTCCAGTCAATGAAGAACAAACCTGTCTTATCTAGTCAAGACTGGTTAATGCAGAATAAACTTGATGTAGCTAGTCAAGAAGAGCCACATACATCCAGTTAATGCAGAAGAAATGTAACTTATCTGGTCAAGAAGATCTGGTGAAGTCCAGATAATGCAGAATAAACCTGTGTTATCTATTCAACATGAGTTGATGCAGAATAAACATGACTTATCTGGTCAAGAAGATCCGTGGAAGGCAGGACAGACTGTGGACTTCTATTTCTCTCTCTTCTTTCTTTCGTTCATTCTTTCTGCACTTTATTATCTCCTCCTTTTTGCCTTGATTCCTTCCCAAAGAGAAAGGAAGGAAAAATATCCAGAGGCTCACAGCTTGCAGAAAGTGGCTGTCTCTTCAACCCAGACAACTTTCTGCAAAACGAATCTGGAGCTTTTCATTGCCGCACACACTTTCTTTCCTCTCCCTTTTCCCCCTTGCTCTTCACATCTCTCTTCGCTGCCAGCTTCAGGAAAAGGAGGAGAGAGGGAAGCAAGGGAGCCAACAGAAGATTGGAATGAATAATAAAAATTCAATGTTTGAAAGGAGCTCAAGATCTCAGGAAGGTGCTTTGTAGATGCGTGCCTTGCTTCCCAGCTTCGGGAATATAAATAAAAAATATACAAGGGGAGGAGGAATTGGAAGATGGGGTGGGCTGGGTGCAAATCCCTCCTCTCTCAACCAAGATGGAAAGGATCAAATTGCTTTGGGAAGAGAAGGAAGGGGGGGGGGGGAGATTCAGGACTGTCTTGAAGAAGAGGGATGAGCAGCTAAAACAGCTTCTCTGAAGGAAGACAACCTGCCTTCTTGATCTCTGTCCATCTTGGCTGGTTGTCCAGGGAGGAGATACAGTTCGATCTTAAATACAACAAATTATCAATGCATCTCTCAGGGAGGGAAACTTTCTGTCCTGTTTAAAAGAAGCAGTAGTTAGACCACTGCTGAAGAAGCCCTCCCTGGATCCCCTGGACCTTAGTGGTTACAGACCAGTGTCCAACCTTCCTTTTCTGGGCAAGGTGAAGGAGAAGGCAGTTGCCCTCCAATGCCAGGTGGTCTTGGATGACACACACTTCCTTGACTCATTCCAAACTGGCTTCAGAGCAGGATATGGAGTTAAGACTGCAATTGTGGCCTTAGTGGATGATCTCCATCTCAACGCCAAAAGGGGTAGAGTGTCCCTGTTGGTGCTTCTAGGCCTCTCAGTGGCTTTTGATACCATTTATCTATCTAATTTATACATCTACTTCTCTACTCTTCCATCTATCTCCATGTGTCCATCAATTATCATTCTCCCATCTTGATCACACTCTACAAAGTGTTGGCAGATACAGATACAGTACAGTATCATCTAGCTATCTACTATCATGTCTGCCTTTCTGTCCTATCTATCTATCTATCTATCTATCTCATATATATATATATATATATATATATATATATATATATATATTCTCTATCCTTCGATCTGTGTCCATCAATTATCTTTTCCCATTTTTCTTGACCACACTCTACAAAGTGTTGGAAGATACAGAAGCCAGATCTATCTATCTATCTATCTATCTATCTATCTACATTATCTATCTGTATCTCTTTCTATCTATCCATCTAAATATCTATCTAATTAATCTATCCTTTCATCTCTCCATCTCCATGTGTTCATGGACTATCTTTTCCCCATCTTGACCACACTCTATATAGTATTGGAAGATATCTATCTACTATCTATCTACTATCATGTCTGCCTTTCTGTCCTATCTATCTATCTATCTATCTATCTATCTATCTATCTAATTTATATATATCTCTAATCTATCCTTCCATCTGTGTCCATCAATTATCTTTATTCTGATTTTCTTGACCACACTCTACAAAGTGTTGGAAGGTAAGGAAGCCAGATCGATCGATCTATCTATCTATCTATCTATCTATCTATCTATCTATCTATCTACATTATCTATCTGTATCTCTTTCTATCTATCCATCTAAATATCTATCTAATTAATCTATCCTTTCATCTCTCCATCTCCATGTGTTCATGGACTATCTTTTCCCCATCTTGACCACACTCTATATAGTATTGGAAGATATCTATCTACTATCTATCTACTATCATGTCTGCCTTTCTGTCCTATCTATCTATCTATCTATCTATCTATCTATCTAATTTATATATATCTCTAATCTATCCTTCCATCTGTGTCCATCAATTATCTTTATTCTGATTTTCTTGACCACACTCTACAAAGTGTTGGAAGGTAAGGAAGCAGGAATTATCATCTATCTATCTATCTATCCCTATGTCTGTCTGTCTGTCTGTCTGTCTGTCTATCTATCTATTTATCTATCTATCTATCTATCTATCTATCTACATAATTTATCTGTATCTCTGTCTATCTATCTTTCTATCTATCCATCTACATATCTATCTATCTATCTAATTAATCTATCCTTCCATCTCTCTATCTCCATGTGTCCATGGACTACCTTTCTCCCATCTTGACCACACTCATGGTGTTGAAAGATACAGAACCTGTATTAACCATCTATCTATCTATCTATCTATCTATCTATCTACTATCACGTCTGCCTTTCTGTCCTATCTATCTATCATCTATCTATCTAGCTGTCTAATTTATATATCTCTCTAATCTATCCTTCCATCTGTGTCCATCGATTATCTTTATGTATTGTCGAAGGCTTTCATGGCTGGAATCACTAGGTTCTTGTGGGTTTTTTCGGGCTATAGAGCCATGTTCTAGAGGCATTTCTCCTGACGTTTCGCCTGCATCTATGGCAAACATCCTCAGAGGTTGAGAAGGTCTGTTGGAAGTAGGAAAAATGGGTTTATATATCTGTGGAATGGCTGGGGTGGGGCAAGGAGCTCTTCCCTGCTGCAGTTAGGTGTGAATGTTTAGCTGATCACCTTCATTAGCATTTGAAGGCCTGCCTGAGTCTGGGAAAATCTGTTGCTGGGAGGTGTTAATCTGTGCCTGGTTTTTTCCTTTCTGTTGTTTAGCTGTTATAATTTTAGAGTTTTTTTAATACTGGTAGCCAGATTTTGTTCATTTTCATGGTCTCTTCCTTTCTGTTGAAATTGTCCACATGCTTGTGGATTTCAATGGCTTCTCTGTGTAGTCTGACATGGTGGTTGTTGGTGTGGTCCAGCATTTCTGTGTTCTCAAATAATATGCTGTGTCCAGGCTGGTTCATCAAGTGCTCTGCTATGGCTAAACAACAGAGAGGAAAAAACCAGGCACAGATTAACACCTCCCAGCAACAGATTTTCCCAGACTCAGGCAGGCCTTCAAATGCTAATGAAGGTGATCAGCTAAACATTCACACCTAACTGCAGCAGGGAAGAGCTCCTTGCCCCACCCCAACCATTCCACAGATATATAAACCCATTTTTCCTACTTCCAACAGACCTTCTCAACCTCTGAGGATGCTTGCCATAGATGCAGGCGAAACGTCAGGAGAAATGCCTCTAGAACATGGCTCTATAGCCCGAAAAAACCCACAAGAACCTAGTGATTATCTTTATCCCAATTTTCTTGACCACACTCTACAAAGTGTTGGAAGGTACGGAAGCCGGATCTATCATGTATCTATCTATCTATCTATCTATCTATCTATCTATCTATCTATCTATCTATCCCTCTGTCTATCTATCCCTCTGTCTATCTATCCATTTATCTATCCATCCGTCTGTCTGTCTGTCTGTCTGCCTAATCTATCATTCCACCTCTCTGTCTCCATGTGTCCATGGACTATCTTTTCCCCATCTTAACCACACTCTACAAAACAATGGAAGATACGTCACCCAGATCTATCTACAATTCTGTCGGTCTTTCTGTCCTAATTTATACGTCTGTCTCTAATCTATCCTTCCATCTGTCTCCATATGCCCATTAATTATCTTTTCCCTGGATCCCCAGGACCTTAATTACAGACCAGCGTCCAACCTTCCTTTTTTGGGCAAGGTTATTGAGAAGGCAGTTGTCATAGAATCATAGAATCATAGAATCAAAGAGTTGGAAGAGACCTCATGGGCCATCCAGTCCAACCCCCTGCCAAGAAGGAGGAATGTTGCATTCAAATCACCCCTGCCAGATGGCCATCCAGCCTCTGTTTAAAAGCTTCCAAAGAAGGAGCCTCCACCACACTCCGGGGCAGAGAGTTCCACTGCTGAACGGCTCTCACAGTCAGGAAGTTCTTCCTTATGTTCAGATGGAATCTCCTCTCTTGTAGTTTGAAGCCATTGTTCCACGACCTAGTCTCCAAGGAAACAGAAAACAAGCTTGCTCCCTCCTCCCTGTGGCTTCTTCTCACATATTTATACATGGCTATCATATCTCCTCTCAGCCTTCTCTTCTTCAGGCTAAACATACCCAGCTCCTTAAGCCGCTCCTCATAGGGCTTGTTCTCCAGACCCTTGATCATTTTAGTCGCCCTTCTCTGGACACATTCCAGCTTGTCAATATCTCTCTTGAATTGTGGTGCCCAGAATTGGACACAATATTCCAGGTGTGGTCTAACCAAAGCGGAATAGAGGGGTAGCATTACTTCCCTAGATCTAGACACTATGCTCCTATTGATGCAGGCCAAAATCCCATTGGCTTTTTTTGCCGCCACATCACATTGTTGGCTCATGTTTAACTTGTTGTCCACGAGGATTCCAAGATCTTTTTCACACGTACTGCTCTCGAGCCAGGAGTCCCCCATTTTGTATCTTTGCATTTTGTTTTTCCTGCCAAAGTGGAGTATCTTGCATTTGTCACTGTTAAACTTCATTTTGCCCATCTCTCTAATCTATCAAGATTGTTTTGAATCCTGCTCCTGTCCTCTGGAGTATTGGCTATCCCTCCCAATTTGGTGTCGTCTGCAAACTTGATGATCCTGCCTTCTAACCCTTCATCTAAGTCATTAATAAAGATGTTGAACAGGACCGGGCCCAGGACAGAACCCTGCGGCACTCCACTTGTCACTTCTTTCCAAGATGAAGAGGAAGCATTGGTGAGCACCCTCTGGGTTCGTCCATTTAACCAGTTACAGATCCACCTCACCGTAGTTTTGCCTAGCCCACATTGGACTAGTTTGTTTGCCAGAAGGTCATGGGGGACCTTGTCGAAGGCTTTACTGAAATCCAGGTACGCCACATCCACGGCATTCCCTGCATCTATCCAGCTTGTAACTCTATCAAAAAAGAGATCAGATTAGTCTGGCATGACTTGTTTTTGATAAATCCATGTTGACTATTAGCGATGACCGCATTTGTTTCTAAGTGTTTGCAGACCACGTCCTTAACAATCTTTTCCAGAATCTTGCCTGGTATCGACGTGAGGCTGACCAGACGGTAATTGTTTGGGTCATCCTTTTTTCCCTTCTTGAAGTTTGGGACCACATTGGCCCTCCTCCAATCTGCTGGAACTTCTCCCGTTCTCCAAGAACTCTCAAAGATGATTGCCAATGGTTCCGAAATGACTTCCGCTAGTTCCTTCAGTACTCTTGGGTGTAGTTGATCTGGCCCTGGGGACTTGAACTCATTTAGAGTGGCCAGGTATTCCTGGACAACTTGTTTCCCAATTTGGGGTTGGATGTCCTCTAATCCCTCATCCACTCCATCTTGATGAGGTTGAAGATGACCTTCTTTTTGTGAGAAGACCTTCTTTTTGTCCCCTAACTCCAGGTGGTCTTGGATGACACGCAGTTCCCTGACCCATTCCAAACCGGCTTCAGAGCAGGATACGGAGTTAAGATTGCGATGGTCACCTTAGTGGGTGATCTCCGTCTCAACACCGACAGGGGTTGGGTGTCCCTGTTTCTGCTTCTAGACCTCTCAGTGGCCTTTGATACCATCAACCATGGTGTCCTTTTGGAACACCGTGAGGGGCATAGGAGTCCCCTAGGGAAGATAGGGTGGAATATAAATAAATTGTTGTTGTTGTTGTTGTTGTTATCATCGGTATCACTGTGCTACAGTGGTTCTCGTCATCCCTCTCATGCAAGTTTCAGATGGTGGTGCTTGGGGAGAGCTGCTACTTAACAAAGGAGCTGTTATGTGGCTTCCCGCAAGGTTCTCTCCCCCAGTGCTCTTTAATGTTTTCATGAAGCCGCTGGGAGAGATCATCTGTAGGCATGGGGTGCAGTGTTATAGATATGCTGATGACCCCCAAATATATTTCTCTATGTTTTCAGCTAACTACTTTTCTGAGTTGCTGAAGTGGAAAGGAAATTAGAATTAATGTAATATTAGAGCTATTGGCTCAATAGAGGATGATGACCATCTGTTGGGTGGGATTGGATAGTGTCTTGCTGCATAACAGAACGGGGATGGATTGGATGGCCTCTTCAAACTCTAAGATTCTATGTTCTCAAAGTCCAATGGGATATTATTATTATTATTATTATTATTATTGATGGTGCTTTTCCTTTGTGGCGAAAAGGGGATGGCCTGAATGGACTTTGGGGGTCCCTTCCATGTCTAGCATTCTATTATTATTATTATTATTATTATTATTATTATTATTATTGCTTCTCCTTTATGGCAGAAAGGGGCTGGACAGGATGGCCTTTGGGGGTCCCTTCCAACTCTTGGATTCAATATTTAGAAAGGGCAGGACTTACAATGAGCCTTGCTAGTGTGACATAAAGCGTACCAGAATTATTATTATTATTATTATTATTATTATATAATTTAATTATATTATTATATTAATCTATATATATATATATATAAATGCTCTGTGCATAATGAGTACCTTAAAAACAAAAGAACCAATGAACGAAATCACACCAAATTTGGCAACAAAACATCTCACTACATAAGGAGTGACCATCACTCAAAAATTATGATTTTGTCATTTGGGAGTTGTGGTTGCTGGGATTTATAGTTCACCTATAATCAAAGAACATTCTGAACTCCACCAACGATGGAATTGAACCAAACTTGGCACACAGGCCTCCCATGACCAACAGAAAATACTAGCAGTGTTTCGTGGGCATTGACCTTGAGTTTGGGAGTTGTAGTTCACCTACATCCAGAGAGCACTGTGGACTCAAACAATGATGGATCTGGACCAAACTTGGCACGAATATTCCATATGCCCAAATATGAACACAGATGGAGTTTGGAGGAAATAGACCTTGGCATTTGAGAGTTGTAGTTACTGGGATTTATAGTTCACCTACAATCAAAGAGCATTCTGGACCCCATCAATGACAGAATTGGGCAAACTTCCCACACAAATCCCCCATGACCAACAGAAAATACTTAAGGCCATCCAGTCCAACTCCCTTCACCAGGGCAAGAAAACGTAATCAAAGCCCTCCTGACAGAGAGCCATCAAGGCATAGATATAGATAGATAGATATGATTCACACAGATAAAGTATTATAGATTTGAAAGGGACTCCTAAAGATGGACAATTACATGTTGCATGTTCCAGAGTAGGCAAACCAGACAATCTCTACATCAACACTGTCAAAGAAACATCAAGAAATATTGTTTACCCACAAGCATAAAGACATTACATATATTAGAAACCAACACTTTCTAATTACTTTATTTTCCAGATCACCAGACTGGGCCACAGCAACGTGTTGCAGGGTACTGCTAGTATAATATAAATGTATTATTAATATTATATTAATATAAATGTATTATTAATATTATATTAATATAATATAGTATTATTTATTTATTTAATATAATATAAAATAATTGTTATATTAATATGTTATTTATTTATTTAATATGATTTATTTAATTTGATATAATTACAATTTATTTGATATGATTATGTTATTATTATATTAATATAATATCATATTATTTATATTATATCAATGTAATATAATATTTATTGAATATGAATTATTTATTCAATATAATATAACATAATAGTACTATTAATATTATATTAATATATTTTTATTATTTATATTATTATATCAATATAACATTTTGTCTATTTAATATTATTTTGTTAATTTAATATAATATGATTAATTGAATATAATAATAATATGTACTGTGCGGGATTTGAACCCAGGTCGGCATACATTATGGCGATCCGATGCACGAAATAAGGCATAGGGTGTCTCTCTCTATATTGTGAGCTGTGGAGAGTAAAAGTTTTAATATAATGTATTATTATTATTATTATTATTATTGATGGTGCTTTCCCTTTATGGCTCTTCTTCCACTTCAGGCCCCTTTTAATGCCTCTGCTTGGCCTTGGTGTTTTTCCTCTTGGCCTTGACTCATCCCTTGAAAATCAGCTGTAAAACGGATTCCAGCTTGCTGGGAGAACAGATGTCAGGAGTGGTGTGTGTCTATATATATATATATATATATATATATATATATATATACACACACACACACACACATATATATATACACACACACACACACATACATACATATACACATATACACATACATATATACATATATTTGGGGGGGGGGGGAATGAGATGCTTGCCAGGCCCCAGGGCCAAGGTGTAGACATGGGAGCGAATGGCGCAAGGAAGAGGAAGAAAGAAAGAAAGAAAGAAAGAGGCGAGACTTCCCTGCGGATGGTCACGTGGATGGCTCCTCTCCATGTTTGGCAACCATCCTGTTGAGATAGTTTGTGCAAACCCAGCATTAGGGATCTGTCAGTGCACTCTGCACATGCCCAGGGTAAAGAAAGACAGGAAGGTCAATATAAGAACCCCATAGTGGATGTTTTTGGTCTATTGTAGATTTTAAAGAGTATGTTTAGCCACTTGTTGCCTCCTTTCCAAAGAGGAAGAAGAGCGGGATTAGGTCAAAATTGCAATACTGTAATAATAACTATGACTGATTATATAATAATAATAATAATAATAATAATAATAATAATAATGCTATGTAACACGATTTTGGTTCCTGGGTTATCAATGTCATTATTGATTATGCATTTCCTTTGTAGGAGAAAGGGGTTGGACTGAATGGCCCTTCCAACTCTAGGATTCAATATTAAGAAAGAGCAGAATTTACAATGAATTTACAATATTAATATAATATAATTATATATTTTATTATTATATTTATATACAGTAGAGTCTCACTTATCTGACATAAACGGGCCGGCAGAACGTCAGATAAACGAAAATGTTGGAAAATACAGAGTTTACCCTGTCCAATGCGACGCTAGACTCCTAGAATACTAAAACAGGGACTCAAAGGGTTAAGGCAAAACAGTGCCCTGGGGGTAGAGTGGCCCAGCGGGAAGTGCCCGGAAATCACAGAGGGAAGGAAGGAGGACGCTTCCACTTCAGGTCCTGCCTCTTTTTCCCCTATCCTCCTACCTCCTCCTCCTCTTGACTTTTTCACTTCTTGGGAATGGAGAGAGAGTTGGGGAGCACTCCTTTAATAGAAAGGGAAATGCTGGAGGAAATGGGAAGCATTGGATAAGATGGAATGTCAGATAGGCGAAGGTCGGATAAGCAAGACTCCACTGTACTATTGTTTTATTTTATTTATATAATATAATATAATTGTGATTTTATTTGTTCAAAATATTATTTTATTATATTAATATAATTATATTATTGTTGTATTAATATAATATAGTTATAGTATTTATATTAGTACCATATGAATATATATTATTTATTTAATTTTTTATTCAATATAATATAATGGCAATTTATTTAATATAATATTATTATAGTCATATAATATTATTATATTAATATAATACACGGGGCCCCCGGTGGCACAGCAGATTAAACTGCTGAGCGACTGAACTTGCTGACCGAGAGGTTAGTGGTTTGAATCAGGGGAGCAGGGTGAACTCCCCCTTATGCCCAGCTTCTGCCAACCTAGTGGTTGGAAAACATGCAAATCTGAGTAGATCAATAGGTACTGCCTTGCTGGGAAAGTAACAGCGCCCCATGCAGTCATGATGGTCACATGACCTTGGAGGTGTCTACAGACAACACTGGCTCTTCGGTTTAGAAATGAAGATGAGCACCACCCCACAGAGTCAGACACGTCTAGACTTAATGTCAGGGGAAACTTTTACTATTATTATTATTATTATTATTATTATTATTATGTGCTGCATGGGATTCGAACCCAGGTCATCATATTATGGCCACTCTATGCATGAAGGGCATCTCTCTCTATACTGCGGAATCAATTGTGGAGAGTCAAAGCATTAATATAATATAATCAACACTCTGAATTTCTCTCCATTAAAGGGATGTTTTCATTAGGTAAAGAAAAAGATTTAACAAGGGGAGGAACAATATGTTTTTTCCTGGAGGACTTGTTTAAACCCTTTGGATGAGCACAGTCTAATTGCATTGCATAATATGTTTTCATTGAATCACCTTTCAGCATGTCATGGAAGTGGCCAACTCCTGGTATTGAAATATAGGATTATTTTTCCAAACCATAGATATCAATATGAAATCTTATGGATCTCGGCCAAAATAGCCCCAAATTGACCCTAAAGGGGAATAAAATTCTTTTCAGAGATTTGATTGACTATGTGTGTTATTTTTTTTTCCTTGGGCTTTAAATGCCTTGACATCGGACTTTATATAGCTGACCTGGATTTAGGATTATTATGTTTAATTTAGCCATTTTTTTCCTCCCAGTAAGAGCAGGTTTTGACCATTTAAAGGAAAGAGGAAATTTAAAGTTTATGTTTCTTGGACGGACAGTGAACAAATTATTATTATTGTAATTATATTAGGGTTGGTAGGGCTGAGATTCCCCCAAATGAAGCCTTTCCTCCCATTAAGACATGGCTTTTCTTGTGACTGTGGATGAAAACCTGCCTCCTTTTCCCTTTCCATCTGCACCAGTCCAGATGTTAAGCTGCTCCAGGTGACTTCCAGGTGCGGTTGGTAGCCACCTGCAAGATATTCGGCTTTCCTTCTGGCTTCTGCAAGATTTTCAAAAAAGGAATCCAAATCAAAGACTCACATCATATTGAACCCTTTAGTAGATTGTATCTATTCTTCTTGACTTTCTATATTACTTTTATCTGTCGGTATACTGTATCCATTTCGTACATACATAAAATGTATACACTTCTTTACCAAAATCTAACCTGATGAGCCCAGAGACATTCACTTCCCTGCTGAGAGATTCCCTGGACAGGACGGATGGGCAAACCCCTCTGGCCATTTATATCCCACGCTTCTCCCAATGATAGGACTCAACGTGACTATCATCCTACTTTAAAATTTTGATTAAAAATAAATTCTTGGCTACCTTTGGGTTGTTTCCATCTTACATCGACCTGAGAGCATGTCTCTCATTGGGTTTTCTTACCAGTAGCTGTTCTGTCTTCTTCTGTGGCTGAGAGAGTGTGACTCACCCAATCAGTTTCCATGGCGGAGTGAGGATTTGAACCCTGGTCTCCTGGTGACTTTGTCCAATGCCCAAACCATTATGTTGACTGTTCAAGTCAAGCATGTGAACGCCATAAACTTGTATTTGGTCTGGAAGACTCAGAAGTGGCTTCATTAGCTCCTTCCTCTGAAATATAGCACACTGAAATAGAACAATTTGAACCAGCTGCGGATAGTGAGATCAAAGCTATGGATAGTGAAACCCGGACAGTGGATACCGGGTTCCATCAAGCAGATATCAGCAGTTGAGCCGCCTGTGGATCCATACACCTGGCGAAATGAAGAAGCTAAACCCAATGTTCCCCAATCAAGAAAACTCACCAAGTTGAAGAAGAAGCCACCGAGGTAATTTTATTTTGATCCAGCTGGAAAATAAGCTGCTAAAGGGAGCTGAGATGCTTAGTACATGCAAGAATAGACATTTTATACACTCAAATCTTTTGTATTTCCCACTCACCCCCCAGCTGGTGCCAGCTTCATCATGATTGGTGAAGCTGGCTGATGTTACAGCCAGCTGGGAAGAATCTCCCTGGGAGGCTGGACTGTGGCACCCACCAGCCATTCAGAAAGCAGTCCCGCTTCCAATGCAGATTTCCACTCTCCAGTGACTGACAAGGGACAGGCTGACCAGTTGGACAAAGGAAATCCAGAGTTCTGAAAGGATTATCGTGTCCCAGCCTAGGGACGAACAAAGGAGTCATCAGGTCCTATGCATTCTATTGTGAAGATAACTGTGTCATAAGACCCCAGAGAATGGGTCCAGTGCTTCTGGCACTGCTGTCCATTGAGTCCGAAAGCAGAATATTGTCCATGATGACAGAATTATGTGGTCTGTTCCTGGGAAAGGGGAAATGGCATTGTGGATGACCAGGGCAGGACCTCGTAGCATACTGGAACAGTGCCAAGTGAGGAATGTTTCTTCTATGCCGGCTTTATCACAGCAGGCTAATTACCAGCTGCTGCTGCAATAAATCTTGCCAGCCGAAAAGGTGACAGTTTGAAGCCGGGTCAGGGTGAGCTCCTGACCTTCAGCCTAGCTCCCCACCCACCTAGCAGATCGAAAACAGCAATGTGAGTAGATAAATAGGAACTGCATTAAGCTGGGAGGTATTTTAGGCACAGCGTTTTGGTGGAAAGTTTATTTGAGGGTTAGAATGTAATAAACTAGTCAAATGTAGAAATATTGTAGTTGTTGTGTACACCTCTTCTTCTAAGGAGGAGGCAGAACAGGAGGCTTGTCCCCGTCGTGGCTCCAATGAGGAAATGTATTGTAATTTTGCCCAGGAAGGGGGGGGGGGGGTCTGTGCTCAACATCAACAGGGGATTGATTGGCGGCCTCTTATCCAAGTACTAACCACCATGGATCCCACTTAGTGGACTTTTTGCCCCCAATCCAACTTCTCCTGCAATTGATTAAATTTTTAGCTCTTAGAGGCCTTAAGCAAGTGAACCTCCGAAAGAGAGGAGGAAACACAAGGCAACGCAAACAAACTTCTCTTTGCTCAGGCCCATCTCTCTTTGTTCCCATCTTAAAACTCTGGCGCAACGGGACTTTTGGAGGCGCAACTTGGCAAAAGGCCATGTGTGCTGCAGGCTGTGTTTGGCTAGGGCTGCCTTTGTGTGTGTGTGTATTTGTGTGTATATATACATGCCACAAGAACATCTCTATCATCGCTTCCCGGAATAAACACACAGCTCCAGTGAGGTCTCCTGGGGCCAAAAGGAGGAAGAAGAAGAAGAACGCCTCTCCATCCAACTACCTGCACAATCCGCAATTCTTTCCTCCCAGTCTTAATAACTCAGAGGAAATGCCAAAAGGCTTTCATGTTGCCGTTGCTAAGGGCAACTGTTTTTTTATTGGTTTATCCCACATGTCGGGCACATGTGTGCGAATCGTCCGCTGCACACGGCTCGGCGAGGGGTCTCCTTCCCTTCTTTGAAAAGAATTGGATAGAATAATCATAATCATAATCATAATCATAATCATAATCATAATCATAATCATAATCATAATAATATCTGGTCGATGACTTCCATTAGACACAAGAATAATCGAATAATAAAGTTGGAAGAGACCCCATGGGCCATCTAGTCCAACCTCCTGCCATGCAGGAAAAGCACAATCAAAGCACCACTGACAGATGGCCACCTAGCCTCTGTTTAAAAGTTTCAATCGAAGGAGCTTCCACCAGACTCCAAGGGCGAGAGTTCCACAGTTGAATAGTTCTTACAGTCAGGAAGTTCTTCCTCATGTTCAGGTGGAATCTCCTTTCCTGTAATTTGAAACCATCGCTCCAAGTCCTAGTTTCAAGGGCAGCAGAAAACATGCCCGCTCCTTCTTCCTTATGACATCCTTTCACATATTTATGCGTGACTCTCAGGTCTCCTCTCAACATTCTCTTCTGAAGGCTAAACAGACCCAGTTCTTTAAGATGCTCCTCATAGGGATTCATGGTCTCCAGACCTTTGATCCTTTTAATTGCCCTCTGCCCCTGGATCCCCTCCAGCTGAGAGTCAATATCTCTTTTAAACTGCTTTGGACACAGAATTGGACACAGTATGCTTCCAGGTAAAGAGGTCTGACCAAAGCAGGATAGAGAGGCACCATGACTTTGATTCATCCATCATTTGTCTGTTGAAGATCAACCAGAGGGCGATGGTTTAACTGATGATTTAGAGCGGATTGTGAGTTTTCCTGTGGCACAAAGTGATGGGCTCTTAAGTCTGGGAAATTCAAGTCTGGGAAATGATGGTTCTCTTCATGAGAAAACTGGCTTGGAAAGTGCAGGGCCTCAAGAGCATTACAGAAAGTCAAAACTAACAACAGCAGATAAGGAATCGAGTGAGGAGTTGAGTGATGTGGAGGGTTCTCACGAGAGCCCACCTGTAGCTATGGAGATCAACAAAAGTCTTACAAATCAAAGCTGGAAATAGATTGTTTCGTTCAGAGAGATTACGTGGGAAAATTGTGGATGAAATTCACAGGAAACAGAATGATTTCATGGGTGCCTATTAGACAACAAGTTGTTTACCTTAAGGTCAGTTCAAGCACCACTGCGTTAGAGTGAGAAGCTAAGCTCGAGTTCTCTTGTTCCTAGTTCAAGTAAAACTTTGGGTTTGGAAGTTTTCTATGTTCCTGTTCATGTACTCCTATTCAAGTTTTACTAGTTATACCGACTGGATTGTGGACTTATGCTGTATTTGTGATTTTTGGCTGTTCCTGGACTTTGTCACCTCTGGAACTTTATGAGACATTTGGATTATTGTCTGGTATCACCTGTTGCTAAACCTTTTTGAATTAGATATTCCTGATTTTATATGCTTTTTATATGTTTTACAATAAACTGCTTATATTTCTAGACTCTTGTGTGGTGCAGTGGTCATAGGAGTTTCCAGGACTGGAATGCAACATATTCTGTCATTCATTTATGTACTATTTATTATCCAGCTATATATTAACTTTCTATCTTATCTATTACCTATCTATCTCCTAATATCATCCGTCATTCATGTATATCTACCTATCAATCATCTATTATCCAGCTATATACCATCTTTCTGTCTTATTTACCTATCTATCTATCATCCATCTATGTATGTATTTATCATCTATCTATCATTCATCTGTCATTCATTCATCTCCTATCTATCCTCTATTATCCAGCTACATATTATCTTCCATTCTATATCTATCTATCTATCTATCTATCTATCTATCTATCCATCCATCCATCCATCCATCTATCTACCAACTATCATCCATCTATGTTTTTAGTGCTGAGGGATTTCAATGTCCATGCAGAGTCCACCCTTTCAGGAGTGGCTCAGGACTTCATGGCCGCCATGGTAACTATGGGGCTGTCCCAACTAGTATCTGGCCCTACCCACTGTGCTGGACACACTGTGCTGGACACACATTAGATTTGGTTTTCTGCCAGGGATGGGAGAATGGTGGCGGTGTGGAGGAGCTTTCTATCGCTCCATTACTATGGACCAACCATCACCTGATCAGGTTTAGGCTTTCTGCACCTCCTAACCTCCGCAGGGGTAGGGGACCCATTAGGATTGTCCACCCCAGGAGGCTTATGGATCCAGAGGGATTCTTGATGGCTCTTGGGGAATTTCCCGTCTCCTCGGTAGGTGATTCTGTCGATGCTCTGGTCTCTCTTTGGAATAAGGAGTTGAGCAGGGCAATAAACATGATCGCTCCTGAGCACCCCCTCTTAAGTAGCCGAGCTAAACCATCCCCTTGGTTCAACGAGGAGTTAGCAGCGATGATGCGAACAAAGAGGAGGCTAGAGAGCGTGTGGCGGAAAAAGCCTAGCGAGTCAAACCAAACACATCTGTGCTTTTATCTAAGGGCGTATGGCACGGCAATAGAAGCCGCACAAAATTCCTTCTGCTCAGCCAATATTGCGTCCGCAAGGAACCATCCGGCGGAGCTGTTTCGAGTAGTCAGAGGGTTGTTGAATCCCGCCTCCCAGGACGGGTCCCCTGACCACTCGGTAGCCCGCTGTGAAGCATTTGCTCAGTTCTTTGCGGACAAAGTCGCTTTGATCCGTTCAGGCATTAACACCATGTTAACGGCAGTTTCTGAGGATGTAACACGAGCATCTGCTTGTCCAGTTTTGATGGATTTGTTTCAATCTGTGCAGCTCGAGGATGTGGACAAGGTTCTTGGAGAGGCGAGAGTGACCACATGCATCCTAGACCACTGCCCATCCTGGCTTGTAAAGGAAGCCAGAGGGGATTTGGCAGAGTGGGTAAAGGTGGTGGTTAATGCCTCCCTTCGGGAAGGCAATATTCCAGCGAGCTAAAAACAAGCTGTTATAAAACCACGGTTGAAAAAACCATCACTGGACCCTACTCAATTCGTCAACTATTGGCCAGTTTCCAATCTCCCCTACTTGGGCAAAATCCTGGAACATGTGGTGGCCTCGCAACTCCAGGAATTCTTGGTAGACACTGATTATCTGGATCTGGCGCAGTCTGGCTTCAGGCCGGGACATGGTACTGAGACAGCCTTGGTTGCCTTAGTGGATGATCTACGCCGGGAGCTCGACAGGGGGAGTGTGTCCCTGTTGGTTCTGCTGGACCTCTCATTGGCCTTCGATACCATCAACCACGGTTTCCTCTGAGAAGCCTCGCAGGAATGGGCCTTGGGGATACTGCTTTACAGTGGCTTCAGTCCTTCCCCGAGGGTTGCTCCCAGAAGGTGTCATTAGGGGACTCCTGCTCGGCCCCACGGCCATTATACTGTGGGGTCCCGCAGGGTTCAGTACTGTCCTCTATGTTATTCAACATATATATGAAGCCATTGGGGGAGATCATCCAGAGTTTCAGGGTACGGTGTCATCTGTATGCAGATGATGTCCAGCTCAGTCACTTCTTCTCACCTGTTACTAAGGAGGCTGTTCAAGTCCTGAACCGGTGCTTGGCCGCTGTAACAGACTGGATGAGGGTGAACAAATTGAAACTAAATCCAGACAAGACAGAGGTACTTCTGGTCAGTCGTAAGGCCGAACAGGGCATAGGGTTACAGTCTGTGCTTGACGGGGTTACACTCCCCCTGAAGGCACAGGTTCACAGCTTGGGAGTGATCCTGGACTCATTGCTGAGCCAGGAGAGCTTTTGCACAGTTAAAACTTGTGCGTCAGTTGCGCCCGTGCCTTGGGAAGTCTGACTTGGCCACGGTGGTCCACGCTCTGGTCACATCCAGTATAGATTACTGCAACTCACTCTATGTGGGATTGCCTCTGAAGACTGCCCGGAAACTGCAATTAGTCCAGCGCTCGGCAGCCAGGCTACTGACGGGAGCTGGGTACAGGGAGCGCACAACTCCCTTGCTGCACCAGCTCCACTGGTTGCCAATTAGCTTCCGAGCACAATTCAAAGTGCTGGTTTTAACCTATAAATCCCTATACGGTTCCGGCCCAGTTTACCTGTCCGAACGTATTCTCCCCTATGAACCATCAAGGATGTAAAGATCTTCCGGAGAGGCCCTGCTCTTGGTCCCACCACCTTTGCAAGCACGTTTGGTGGGAACGAGACAGGGCCTTCTCTGTGGTGGCCCCTCGGCTATGGAACTCTCTCCCGAGCGAGATTAGATCTGCCCCCCCCCCCCTTGTCCTTCAGGAGGCTAGTGAAATCCTACTTATGGAATGAAGCATTCCCAGAATAATGGCTGAGACTGGTTACAGACCAAAGTGAGTGACCACATATGCGGACTGAGTTGAACATAATTTTACCTTGGTGATTTGGTATATATGTATTTTATCTATATGTATTTTAATATTGTATTGTTGTATGATGTTTTAACTTGTATTAGTAGCATTGAATCCTTGCTGTAAGTCAGTCTGAGTCCCTCTACGAAGGTGAGAAGATCAGGATATAAAAGTTTTAAATAAATAAAATACGTATCTATCATCCATCTATAATTCATCTTTCATTCATTTATCTACTATCTATCTATTATAATATATCTATTATCCAGCAATATATTATCTTTCATTCTTATCTATCTATCTATCTTTATCAGTCATCTATCTATAATCTAATATCCAGCTATATATTATCTTTCTATCTTATCTATCTGTCTTCCTGTCTTGGATTGTGTTTCCATATAGAAGCAGTTTCCTAGTTTTACCAGACAAAAGACATTGACCCGAACTAGCTTTACCTTTGGTAAAGCAGGGCAAAACAAGAAAACATGGCATCGGCATGCCCTTAGGAGGGAAAACAACTGAATGACATGTTGCTGTTATATGCAAAAAAAATTCCCATCCCGAGCTCTAAATGCAAGAAATGCCAAGAAGACGCCCCAAAATCATTTGCAGATGGCAGCACATCTGAATGCCATCAGGCAGGCTGCAGAAACATGGATGGAGAAAACCAGCTTTAAAGGACTATTTTCTTTCCAGAGCAAAGAGACACTGCAGCCTAGTAGCCAAACCATCCAGAACGGATGCATGGAACACATAGATTTTACTGTATGACAATAAATGTCTTGCAGAAGAAGGAAGCAAACATGGATATCTCACAGGTTTGGGTTTATCTGGGCTGGCAGGAAACTGCCTACCTCTGCATCCACCTGAACAATGGGTTTGGTCAATTGCCTTGGCTTGGGAAATGGCCAGAGGGGTCTGCTCACCTGTCCTGTCCAGGGAACTTCTCAGCAGGGAGGTGAATGTATTCTGGACTCATCAGGTTATATTTTGGTATAGAAGTGAATACATTTTATGTGTGTATGAAAGAGATGCATTATTCAGACAGATAAAAGTTATGTAGAAAGTCATGAAGAATAGATAGTCTATTAAAGGGTTCAATATGATCACTGTTGCTGGTTTGGTCTTGATGAAGAAGATGAGGAGAAGAAGAATATAAAAAAGAAGAAGGGGAAGAGGAGGAAAAAAGGAAGAAAAGCAGAAAAAGAGGAGAAAAGAATAGGAAAAGGAAGAAGAAGAGGGGGAAGACAGAGAAAAAGAGGAAGTAAAAGTGAAAAGGAGAAAAGAATCAGAAAAGGAAGCAGAGGAGGAAGAAGAAGAGTAGAAGGAGTAGAAGAATGAAAAGAGAAAAAGGAATGTGCTGAGAAGCAGGAGAAAGAAGAAGAGGAGGAAAAAAGGAGGAAGAGGAAGGAGAGAAGGAAGAATAGGAAGAAGAGAGGAGGAAAAGAGGAAGAAAAGGAGGAAAGAAGGAGAAAAGAATAGGAAAAGGAAGAAGATGAAGACCAGGAAGAGAGGGGGAAGAAGAAGAAGAAGAAGAAGAAGAAGAAGAAGAAGAAGAGGAGGAGGAGGAGGAGGAGGAGGAGGAGGAGGAGCAGCAGCAGCAGGAGGAGCAGGAGGAGGAGGAGGAGAGGAGGAGGAGTGGGAGGAGAAGTAGTTCCGTGGTTGACACCTTGGTTGAGAGATGCCCTGGGTCTGGTTCCTCCTCCTCTTCTTCTTGGTTGACCTCCCCTTCCATGTCTTCCTCTTCCAACACTGTCACTTGCTGATGAAGATGCGATGCTTTGACCAAAGTCACCTGTTTGTCATTACTGTTGCTATACAGGCAAAATTGAATTATCGAGATCAAAACCACCGCCGTGGCTTGTTGCCCTTGTTGTTGTTGCTGTTGTCACACCAAAAGTGCATAAAAGCACCTTCCTCTCCTCCTCCTCCTCCTCCTTGGCAGGGTTCTCCTCAAGAAGCCGTAATAATTTCCATCTGCGGCTCTTTCTCTGTAACCAGAGAGGCCGGGGGAGCTCACAAAGTACGCTTTTGCTCAGATCTGGCGGCCCTGCGCTTGCAAATCTATTTTAAATATTTAGGCTATCTTGTTAAATGGAACATGAGCACAAATTAACTGAAGCCTTGGCAGAAAGAAAAAGAAAGAAAGAAAGAAAGAAAGACTCTCTCTCTCAAGGGAAAGAGTGGATCCCGTTGTCCAAAGAATGGTGTAGAGCAGTTCTGGGCAAGTGTTTTGGACCAACTCACACAATAATATCCAGTGTGGGAGAAAGAACGCTTTTCTGCTTGAAGCATGTGTGAACGTTGCAATCAGCAAGCTTGATTAGCATTGAATGGCCTTGCAGCTGCAAACTCAATCAGTGAGGATCTCTGCATAGAGGTTGTGAAGCAAGTGGAGTGTATAGATATATCCCTGTGGAATAATGTCCAGGGTGTGAGAAAGAACTCTGGTCTGTTTGAGGCAAGTCTGAATATTCCCAGCTTGATTAGCATTGAGTAGTCTTGCAGCTGCAAAGCTTGGCTGCTTCCTGCCTGGGGGACATCCTTTGTTGAGAGGTGTTAGCTGGCTCTGATTGATTACTGTATGGAATTCCTCTGTTTTCTGAGTCTTGCTCTTTATTTGCTGTCCTGATTTTAGAGTCTTTTAAATACTGGGTGCCAGATTTTGTTCCTTTTCATGGTTTCCTCCTTTCTGTTGAAATTATCCACATTCTTATGGATTTAAATTGCTTCTCTGTGTAGTTTGACATTGTAGCTGTTAGAATGGCCCAGCATTTATGTGTTCTCAAATCATATGCTGTGTCCAGGGTGGTTCATCAGGTGCTCGGCTATGGCTGACTTCTCTGCTGAATCAGTCTGCAGTGTCTTTCATGTTCCTTGATTTATGTCTGGGCAATGCTGCTGCGTTTGGTGGTCCCTATGTAGACTTGTCCACCGCTGCATGGTATACGGTAGACTCATGCAGAGGTGAAGGGATCCGTTTTGTCCTTTGCTGAACATAGCATTTGTTGGATTTTCCTGGTGGGTCTGTAGATAGTTTGGAGGTTGTGTTTCTTCATCAGCTTCCTTATGCGGTCAGTGGTTCCCTAGAAATATGGTAAGAACAAAGCTGTTTAATGCTAATCAAGCTGGCCAGTTGCAACGTCCACACTTGCCTCAAACAGACAAGCATTCTTTCTCCCACCCTGGACATTATTCCACAGATATGTATACACTCCACTTGCTTCGCTACCTCTATGCAGATTGCTCACCGGAGCAGTGTACAGGGAACATACAACTCCCCTGTTATGTCAGCTCTACTGGCTGCCAGTCTGCTTCCAAGCACAATTCAAAGTGCTGGCTTTAGCCTATAAATCCCTAAACAGTTCCAGCCCAGCTTACCTGTCTGAACGTATCTCACTCTATGTACCATCACGGAGATTAAGATTGTCAGGGGAGGCCATGCTCTCGATCCCACCCCCTTCGCAAGCGTGACTGGTGGGGATGAGAGGCAGGGCCTTCTCAGTGGTGGCCCCTCACCCATGGAACTCCCTGCCCAGTGAAATTAGATCTGCCTCATCCCTCCTGACCTTCAGGAAAAAACTGAAAACATGGCTCTGGGATCAAGCTTTTGGCCAGAAATGGGAGTAATGCAATATGAGACTACACATTAATATAATGACGACTTGGACCGGCCCTGGAATATGATTTGGATCATGTGATTTAATTGATGCTTTAATGCTATGTTTTTTATGGGTTTAGTTTTAACGCTTTTGTTTATTTACTAATGTATTTATATATGGCCTGAATTGTTGGCTTTGTAAGGCTGCCCTGAGTCCCCTTTGGCGTTGAGAGGAGCGGGATATAAATGTGGTAAATAAATAAATAAATAAATGCAGAGACCCGATCTGATTGACTTTGCAACTTCATGGCTATTCAATGGTAATCAAGCTGGCCAATGGCACTATTCACACTGGCCTCAAACACACAAGGGTTCTTTCTCCCACCTTGGACATCATTCCACAGAGATATATACACTCCTTTTGCTTCACTACCTCTATGCAGAGACCCTCACTGATTGACTTTGCAGCTTCATGACTACCCAATGCTAACCAAGCTGGACAATGGCAACATTCACATTTGCCTCAAACAGGCAAGGTTTTCCCCCCCAACCTGGACATTCTACAGATCTATAAACCCCACTTGCCTAGTTTCCAACAGACCTCACAACCTCTGAGGATGCCTGCCATAGATGTGGGTGAAACATCAGGAGACAATGCTTCTGGAACATGGCCAGGCAGCCCGGAAAACTCACAGCAGTCCAGTGATTCCAGCCATGAAAGCCTTCGACAACACACTGACAATGGGATGTTTGTACATGCTCCAACAATTCAAAGTGCTGGCTTTAGTCTATAAATCCCTAAACAGGTCCAGCCCAGCTTACCTGCCTGAACGTATCTCACTCTATGAACCATCACAGAGATTAAGATTGTCAGGGGAGGCCATGCTCTCGATCCCACCCCCCTCGCAAGCGTGACTGGTGGGGATGAGAGGCAGGGCCTTCTCTTTATTTACCACATTTATATCCCGCTTCTCTTGTAAATCAAGTCTGAGACTGAAGGAGTGATCCTGCTCAGGCACCCAGTTGAAAATAAAATTTAAAAAAACTTTTTTTCCACTCCCAAAGACTTAGCGTTTCCTTGAACTGCTCAACCGTTACATTTTGAAGAAGCTGGAGCACCCGAGAACCAAGAAGAATTGCTCACCATTTATCATTCCTACTTATCACATATTTTTCACATATTTTCCTGCTTAGAAATGAAGAGAGTTCTGAGCTAAGGTCCTTCTACAATCTACATCAGCATTTCTCAACCTGGGGGTTCAGAGGGGGTTTCAGAGGTGTCGCCAAAGACCATCAGAAAACATATATTTCTGATGGTCTTACGAACCCCTTTGGCGGAGAGAATCCTCCCACCAAAAGCCCTTCTCTGCTGTGATTGGCCGGCCTCCTAGCCAAGGGGAAGGCTGCTTCTGAGACTCCAAGCGGAGAGGGGAGAGCAGGCATGCTCGGTGCATGACAGTGTGGTTGATGCACATGTGCAGGTGAGGAAGAGCGAGGGAGGGAGGCTGGAGGGAGGCTGGCACCAGTGAGTCCCTTCAAGGCATGGGGGTTCTGTGTGGGAAGTTTGGCCCAATTCTATAGTTGGTGGGGTTCAGAAATCTTTGATAGTAGGTGAACTATAAATCCCAGCAACTACAACTCCCAAATGTCAAATTCTATTTTCCCCAAACTCCACCAATCTTCAAATTTGGGCATATTGAGTATTTGTGCCAATTTTGGTCCAGATCTATCCTTGTTTAAGTCGACGGTGCTCTCTGGATGCAGGTAAACTGCAACTCCACTTGTTCTAGGGACTGAATTCTGGCTTCATTCCACGCCTCTTTCTTGAGTAAAAGCTCTACCTGCTCTCTGGTGTCTTTCACTTCAAGAGCAAGATGTCCCATTGAGTTTTGTACCCTTGGATCATTTCCATCATTTTGTCCAGCTTGGAATCGGTGGAATTGAGGGTCTCTGAAGCCATTCCGAACTGCTCTCTACCTTGCAATCTGTTTCCCTGTCCACTTGACTGCCAGATGGCCTTTATCTTAGGCAACTCCTGACAGCTCATGGCGGCAGTGGTTGCTTATCTCAGGAAGTGTTTGGAAGTTCGGAGATAGCTTTTTAATGCTTCTGTTAATTCAGATTTGGCAGAAAAGTAAATGACTTTGTTCTTTAGTCTCTTAACTATGCTTCAAGTCTATTTTCAGCTCTTTCGACCTTGTGTAAGTTATATTTAACTCACTTTTCCACGGAGAAACTCGGCAGCAGGTCCGATCAGCAAAAATGCATGCTACAGAAGATTATATGAGTGTGCAAACAAAATACCTTCTTATGTTAAAAAAGATAAAAACCAGAAAAAACCAAAGACCAAGGACAGTGATAATTGCTTTTGCTAGAGAGTCCATCTCCCTAAAAGTCTACAAATCCTTGAGGAAAGTTCAGGATGTAAAATATAATGCAAACAAGGTGATGATTTTTCAGGACTTGGCAAGATTGACTAGAGAAGACAGAGCTTCCATCAAAGTTGTCATAGACAGGCTCAGAACAGAGAAGATTAAGTACACCTGGGCCTTCCCTGTAACCATTGTTATCTACAAAGGAGGAAAAAAACTTACTGTGAGAACTCCACAAGAGGGAATCAAGCTTCTAAAGGAGCTAAACTTAACTTGTCCTTCACCTGAGAGACACTCAGCTGAATCACAAACAGAAGACAGGGCTGACACAACAACTGATGAAGATGAAGATGGATCTGAATCACACTCGAGGCGAGATCATTAAAAAAGAAGAAGGGCCCCAGGGAGGGAAAACCCTATGAAACAACGTTCAAACTCATAGAAGTTCTGATCAAGAAGGAATTGGAAATAGTGTGACATGAGTGATGGTATATACAGACTGCACAAGCTCATAAAAGTATATGCTAAACTAACTGTTTTATCTGTTATAATAATATATGGCAACATATTTCTAAGACTTGATTAATATTCGAAGTAGAAAAGTTCTGTCTGCAACTTAAAACTGCAAAGGGATATTAACACTGAGCTGAACGCATAATAATGATTATTATGGTAATCTAGACACTGTATTGTTAATTGTTTGAATGAGCTGGAAAGAGAAGGCTGAAGCTGCTTCCAAGAAAAGCAAAAGAGGAATTAGAATTTGGTATATAATATGGAAAAGAAAAGGAGAAAAGGGGGAAATAGAGTAACAGCAGGAAGTATGGAGGTCAGAATTTGAAGGAATAGTCAAATCTAAGATATGGGTGGGAATTTATAGAATTAGTGGGTGTTTTATAGGTTAAGGGTTAATCGATGGAAGGGGGAAGTCACAGCAGGGGACTGTGCCCCTCATGATACTCTGGAAGGGTGTGAGGAGGATCTTCTGAGCAGCCCCTTCATCAAGGAGGAGGCCTAAGGATCCAGAGCAGGGGAATCTATGAGGTTTAGGTCAGGGAATAGTAACAGCTACAAACCAGATCAAAATGGTGGAAGAGACCTGGGGAAAGGGAAGGGAAAGTACAAATAGGATCAATGGGGGATGAAATAAATGTTCTATCGATTAATGTGAATGGGCTTTTGTCTCCAGTTAAAAGGCCAAAAATTGGCAGACTGTTACTGGAACAGCAGGTTGACACATGTCTAATTCAGGAATCCCACCAAAGAAAAAGGACAGAACAAAATCGTTGAACCTAAAAAGATGGGAATTGCAATATGAATCCCAGGGGACAAATAAATCAAGAGAAGTGGCAATATTAATAAAGGACACCCATAGATTTGAATTGGGGGGGGGGGGGGAATAGCCAATAAGGAAGGACGATTTGTGATGATAAGGGGAAACTTAAACAATAATTAGATCACTATACCAACTATCTATGCCCTTAATAAAAATAAGTTAAGATTCATACAAAAGTATTGTGCCAATTTTGAAAAACAAGCAAAGGGAGATATAATCATTGGGGGAGATCTTAACATGGAACTGTAACAAACTAACAAAAAATGGATGAACCCAGCAAGGCTTGAATGTAAAATCAACTTCAAAAAATGGAACGTCACAGAAGCACATAATAGAATAGGAGAGGAGGGAATGACCCCAACCTTCTACTCATATAGGCACGCAAAATTTACTGTAATAGACTACTTCATAGTAGGAATTAACAATGTAAGACAATGAATGTGTTGATTACGGATTGGTAATATGGATGATGAAATTGGACCAGGATTTTAGTTAGGAGATGTATTGGATTGTGATTTACGTGTAATATTGTGTATTATGTTTTTATGGTTTTAATTGTATACTGTGCACTGTATATTTTGTTGTAAACCGCGTTGAGTCGCCAGTTAGGCTGAGAAACGGCGGTATACAAGGACAGTAAATAAATAAATAAATAAGACTAATAAAGGAGTTCAAAGTGAGGAACCACTGGCCAGGTGATCATGTTCCCCTCTTGTTAAAATTAGGAGACCCAGTTAGGAAGCCCCCAAGGAAATGGAGATTTAACCCAAAGGTAACCTTTAATGAAAAGGATAAACAGGTCATTAAACAACAGATTCAAGAATTCTTTATATTTAACAGATAACCTCAGCTAAAAGATGAGATTCTATGGGACACTTTTAAAGCAACCATAAGGGGAACTTGTATCTCACTGGAAACAGGGATCAATAGAAAAGGAAAGTACACATTCAAAAAAATAAGATCAGAGGTGAAGGATGCATTTCTACCTTTAAAAAAAACAACCCCCATCAGTCAAAAATAAGACAAGCTAGAAAGAGAAAAAACAGCAACTGGAGGACTTAGATAAAATTGAGGCCACAAAAATACCTATGGATTAAAAATGATCATCAAATTAACTCAATTAATAATTCAAAAAGACTGGCTAGAGTCCTAAAATCAAAACAAGCTAGAAATAGAATTCTTAAACTAAAACATGATAGAGGACATCTGAGAGCATCAGGTAATGAAATAAGGGAGATCATGACTTGTTTTTATGCAAAAACTTTACGATGGCAAAGATTTAGTCAAACGAGTTGGCCTCTTGGAAAAATTCATAAATCCACAGTCACAATCCAAACTAAATAGCACAATAAAAAGTCAGAAATTGAAAAAGCAATAGAAAGCCTAAAATCGAACTCATCACCAGGGCCAGACGGGTTTACAACAAACTTCTATAAAATATTCAAATTGGAAATCACACCGAACCTATTTATATTGTTCAACGAAATAATGGAGAGGCAGAAAGTACTGAATTCCTGGAAATCCTCCAAAACTCTTACAATTTTAAAACCAAATAAGGATGAAACTGATTCTAACTCTTATAGACCAATATCCCTTTGCAATGTGGATTACAAAATATTTACCAAAATACTAGAAAACAGATTGAAGAAAATAATACCAGAAATAATTCACAAAGACCAATATGGATTTTTAAATAACAGGAAAATAGCTGACCCCATAAAGAATATTTTGAACATCTTGAACCATGCCCCGGAAAAAAAAAATCTAAAGTACTCATATTAAAATTGGACTTTTGTAAAGCATTTGACTCACTAGATCACAAATATATGAACAGACTCTGTGAGAAAAGCAATATGTGTGTGTGTGTGTGTGTGCGCAAGGTAATAAAAGAACTATATAGTGGAAATAAAACAACCATCACAGTAAACAGGGCACACACGAGACAAATAAATATCAAGAGAGGAACCAAACAGGGATGCCCCTTTTCCCAGCCCTATTTTCACTAGCCCTTGAGCCATTAGCAAATTCAGTAAAGAACAACCCAGTCATTAAAGGTTATAAGGTGGGCAAGGAAGACATCAAGATTAATCTTTATGCCGATGATGTTTTGATAGTTTTAGAGGAGGTGGAGGAGTCATTACAATCAATAGTTAAAATAGTTAAGAACTTTGGAAAAATTTCAGGCCTCACAATTAATTTTGGAAAATCAAAGATACTACATAAGAATTTAACATGGGAAGAACTCAAGAAGGTTCAAAATATTATGGGAGTGAAATTGGGGGAAAAGAAGATGAAATGCCTGGAGGTAGACATCCCAAAAAATCTCAATAATATAATACCAATGAACTTTAATCATCTATGGAAAAATATAAACAAACAAATTAACACATGCAGAAAGAAATTTTGGGATATATCCACAAAGTTAAAAATGTATACAATGAAAATTTTGCCCAAATTCTTATTTTTGTTCCAAAACCTCCCGGTGAATATTCTTAACAATTTGCTGAAGAAGTGGGATAACTCTATCAAAAAAATGGGTAGTGGGAGGAAACAAAAACAGAATTGCCAACTTTCTATATTTCTTTGGTACTATACTATGAGACAAGTCAGTTAGGGAGGTTATTAAAATTTGAATCGAAAGGGTCAAAAAGATGGGTGCAAATACAAAAGGAAACAAATAGTTGGCAAAGGGGAATGTATATGGGAGAGAAAATAGACAAAAATGACTTAAAGAACTTAAAAGCTGGTCCCTGCTTATCAATCTTGTTAATCTGGAAAAATGGCAAAATAAATTACAAACAAATAAAATTGACCCTTTTCCATTAGAAACCTTGGAAAATAAGGACAAGACATTCAGGAATCTAATTAGGGCCCTGAAGGAAAACAGTATCAAAAAGGTAGCGGATCTCATGGAACCCAATGGAGAAATAACAAACTGGGATAAGATATAAGACAAAGGTGGACAAGGGAACTGGAGAGCATGGTTAGGCCTGTTCAGTAGAGCTCAGGCCATGAAAAGAAGAGAAGTAGCAGAAACCCACTAGACAGAATAATTAAAAGAAAAGTAGACAAAGGAACGAATCACCTTATCTTACATTACTAAAACAACCCTTATAGAAAATTGGAAACATGAAAAAAAAACTTTAGCGAGAAATTAATAAATAATAATAATAATAAACTTTATTTGTACCCCACTACCATCTCCCAAGGGACTCGGTGTGGCTTAATGAGGCCGAGCCCAAATAAAACAATAGAAGCAATAAACAACAATACAAGCAATTAAAATAAAACATGGACAATAAAATAACGAAACATTAACAATAAGACAACACACAATTAAAAACTATGGGAAGGCCAAATGTAAAATTAAAATTGAGAATAATGCTGGAACATGGGCGAAAAAGTGATGGGGCATTTGTAGAAAACATACAAGCAGACCTAAAACAATGTAAAATTAGGTCTTGGATTTACAATATTCTTTTTTTCTCTGTGTCAGGAGAAACTTGAGAAACTGCAAGTCACTTCTGATGTGAGAGAATTGGCCATCTGCAAGGACGTTGCCCAGGCAATGCCTGGATGTTTTGAAGTTTTACCATCCTTGTGAGAGGCTTCTCTCATGTCCCCGCATGGGGAGATGGAGCTGACAAAGAGAGCTCATCCGCACTCTCCCCGGATTCGAATCTCCGACCTGTCGGTCTTCAGTCATGCCAGCACAAGCGTTTAACCCACTGCGCCACCGGGGGCTCCTGACAATAGTCATAAAATTAAACATATGAGGATCAAAGAAACCCAAAGGAAAATAATTTCTAAATGGTATAGAACCCCCTTCAATTAGCACATATAGTGGGAAATATTTCAAACAAGTGTTGGCACAACTTTGGGAGGATAGGTTCATTCTTCCACATGTGGTGGGATTGTAGAAAAATTCAGAACTGTTATAGTAAAATAAGAAATGTAATGGAAGAAATAATAGGGAAAGAATTAATGTGGGACAAAGCCAGATTCAGGTCTCTTACTATAGAGGCAAAGGAAGATAACAATAATTGGACACAAATTCTAATATATATGACAGCTGCAATACAGGCTACGATAGCCCGAGGATGGAGAGAGAATACAAGAGGGGATTTAGAAACTTGGCGGGCTTATCTATCGCATTATATCGTAAATTATTTCATCAATCTAAGGAAAAACAAGTATAAAATAGTCATACAGAACTAGGCTGGTATAGGAAATGGTCTGTTCTAATCGACAAAATAGACGGAGACAACAGATATAGCATTTTGAACCAGGCTTTCCATATGGTTGAACTGTTGCAATAACATCATTTAGAATTGCTGTTCCAGGATGGAGGGGGAAATTGGGGGGGGGGGAATGAGTAATGAGTGACACACATCTAAGGAATGTTTAAAGTGTCATCTAAGGAATATTTACTTTTGGAATAATGTATACCAAGATAAGGCTTGTATGGCAAAATTTGTTGATTGTCGGGATGTATCAACTAAAAAAATTATTTAAAAATCTTTTAAAAAGAGAGAGAGAAATGCTGATCTACATGGATAGGGCTTTTAAGGTTCAGACTAAACATGGGATGGATTCATCATATGTAAGTCATTTTAATAACAGTATCCAGAAATGGGAGGATTTGGCTTTTAGAGGAAGAGCAAGCCTTTGGTCCCCTACAGCATCCAGGCCTTTTATCCCTCTGTTGTTCTCAGAACCAAGAGGAAAGCTTTGGAAGGCGTCAGGCCTGGCTGAAAATCAAACGGGAAAACAAGTGTCTCATTAAAAAAAAGCCTTTGAAAGGAGCGGGTGACAAAGCAATGAAGCATCTCACAAGCTCCACACAAGGACCGATGAATCAAAGCAATGGCATTGCAAGCATCCCAAGGATGAAAACAATATTAACCCCCCCCACCCCACCCCCGCAAAGCTATGATGATTAATTCTGCCCATTCCAGGACAGCACACGTTCTGTACACATTCGGAGGAGCAATAAAAATTCTTGGACGAGAGAACATCATCAAGTCGTATAAAATACATCCCTAAAGAGGACGCAAAGGGCTTGGTGTGTCTCCCGAGTTGGGAGGTTTTTCTCTTCGAGAATTCCATAACAAGTCGGTGATCCTTCTTTTTCCAGTTACCCAAATATAGGGGTGATTTGCCCCTAAAATGGAAAAGTTTTCAATATTGAGAGATGCATCATCAAAGGCTTTCATTGCCAGAATCACTGAGGTGTTGTGTGGTTTCCGGCCATATGGTCAATGTGTTCTAGTAGCATTTTCTTCTGACTGAGTTGCTGTAAGTTTTCCGGGCTGTATGGCCAAGTTTCAGTAGCACTCTCTCCTGGCGTTTTGCCTGCAGCTGTGGCTAATGGCATCTTTAGAGGTTCTGTTGAAAGTGAGGCAAGTGGAGCATATACATCCTTGTGGAATAATGTCCCGGGGGGGGGGGGGGTGACCTTGTCTGTTTGAAGCAAGTGTGGATGTTGCAATGAGCAAGCTTGTATAGCATTGAGTAGCCAAGCAGCTGCAAAGTCAATCAGTGAGGGTCTCTGCATAGAGGTAGTGAAGCAAGTGAAGTGTATATATCTGTGGAATGATGTCCAGGGTGGGAGAAAGAACTCTTGTCTGTGTGAAGCAAGTGTGGATGTTGCAATGAGCAAGCTTGAATAGCATTGAGGAACCATGAAGCTGCAAAATCAATCAGTGAGGGTCTCTGCATAGAGGTAGCCTGGCCTCTGTTGCCTGGAGGCACCCCCTGTTTGGGAGGTGTTAACTGGCCCTTGATTGTTTGCTGCCTGGACTTTTCTTGTTTCTGAGTGGTGCTCTTTATGTACTATCTTGATTCTGGTGTTCTTGAATACTGGAAACCAATTTTTTTTCATGTTCATGGTTTCCTCCTTTCTGTTGAATTTATCCACATGCTTGTGGATTTGGGTGTTGTGGGACTTCCAGGCTGTATGGTCAATGTGTTCTAACAGCATTTTCTCCCAACGTTTCGCATGCATTTGTGGCTGGCATCTTCAACCACAGATGTAGGCAAAACGTCAGATTTTGGCTTCCTTAATACATGAGCCCAGCCTTGTTTTCTTCTCTGATTTGTCACCATCCGCACAAGTTTCTATGGGTCTCAAGGGGTTTCCAAGTTGGGATGTCGCTCCTCCTCATTGACTTTATGCCCCCAGATTGACTCCTAATGGGCAAAATGGGCCTCCAGACGCTGTCCTGGCAAAGCGCCGTCAAGAAGAGAGATCCATCTCTTTAAAGGCCTAAAGGCCTCCGTCCCGCGTGAAGACTACAAACCAGCTGCCGTTCAGAGATGTTGCCTGCCTTAATATGCTGAATCACGTTTATGCCCCAAAGGGGGAGAAATACTTTGTTTAATCCATAATAAACCAAATTGGCGTATGTATATACAAAGGAGAGGCAGACGTGGTCTTGGACAAAACGCAATGCTTCACCCATTAAAAAATCCGCTGCGCCAGGACTGTACGTTATCTTTCTCCAGACAACTAGAAACTCCATCCATCTGGGTTTCCCAGCATCATTTTCC
Organism: Anolis sagrei; assembly: GCF_037176765.1. NCBI lineage: Eukaryota > Metazoa > Chordata > Lepidosauria > Squamata > Anolidae > Anolis > Anolis sagrei. Next base: position 28,627,799 of record NC_090034.1, on the reverse strand, counting down.
CCTGGAACATTTCAATACAAAAGTAATTTTGTTAGATTGCATTAGGGCCTAGACTAGTGGCTCTCAATCTTCCTAATGCTGTGACCCCTTAATACAGTTCCTCATGTTGTGGTGACCCCCAACAATAAAATTATTTTCGTTGCTACTTCATAACTGTAATTTTGCTACTGTTATGAATCGTAATGTAAATATCAGATATGCAGGATGTATTTTCATTCACGGGACCAAATTTGGCACAAATACCCAATATGCCCAAATTTGAATACTGGTGGGGTTGGGTGGATTGATTGTGTCATTTGGAAATGGTAGTTGCTGGGATTTATAGTTTACCTACAATCAAAGAGCATTCTGAACTCCACCAACAATGGAATTGAACCAAACGTGACACACAGAACTCCGATGACCAACAGAAAATTCTGGAAGGGTTTGGTAAGTTTTGGAGTTGTAGTTCACCTACATCCAGAGAGTACTGTGAACTCAAACAGTAGTGGATCTGTACCAAACTTGGCACAAATACTCAAATGCCCAAATGTGAACACTGGTGGAGTTTGGGGGAAATAGACTTTGATATTTGGGAGTAGCAGTTACTGGATTTATAGTTCACCTACAATCAAAGTGCATTCTGAACCCCACCAATGATACAATTTGGCCAAACTTCCCACACAGAACCCTATGACCAACAGAAAATACTGTGTTGTCTGATGATCTTTGGTGACCCCTCTGACATCCCCTCATGACCCCCCCCCAGGGGTCCCAACCCCCGGGTTGAGAAACGCTGGGTTAAACCCTTGTGCTGCTGAACTGCTGACCTGAAGGTTAGCAGTTCAAATCTGCAAGATGGAGTGAGCTCCCGTCTGTCAAGCCCTAGTTTCTGCCAACCTAGCAGTTCAAAAACATGCAAATGTGTGTAGATAAATAGGTACCGCGTCAATGGGAAAAGGTTAAGAGATACTCCAAGGAGTCTTGCCGACCACATGACCAGAAGGTGACGGCGCAGACTCCTCAGCTTGAAAATGGTGAAAAAGCACCTCCCTGGAGCCCCAGTGATGAGCAGAAGCCAGAAATGAAAGAAGTCTCTGGCTTTGTTTGTGTTTGCGTATCTCTAGACTAAGGGTTACGGGAGCTGCAATCCCACAAGACTGTTTGTTCCAATTCTGAGTGAGAAATTTGTTTCAATTTATTTTGCAATAAAGAAGGGCCTATTAACATCCCACCCACCCCCCAAAATCCAAACTAAGAAGGGGCTGAAGTTTTCATTCTCACTTTGAGAGAAAGATGGGATATCAATTCAATATGTTGTCGAAGGCTTTAATGGCTGGAATCACTGGGTTGCTGAAAGCTTTTTGGGCTGTATGACCATTTTCAGTAGCATTCTCTCCTGACATTTCACCTGCATCTGTGGCTAATGACATCCTCAGAGGTCTGTTGGCAGTGAGGCAAGTGGAGTGTATATATACCTATGGAATGGTGTGACAAATTGCCTACCTTTAGACTAGAATAAGCTCAGGAATTAGGCCCAGTTTTTTTTTTTTTTGGCATCCATTTTGTATGGAGCCTGGAGGCAGCCATCTTAGGTTAGTTATTTCCTAGTGGAGGCGGAGCTTAGAAGAAGCCTGGGGGGGAAATGCGGAGAACCCTTGTGATTGGCTGGGATAAAGTGGGCGGAGCTTGGTTGAAGTGTAGGGGAAAAAAAGCTTAGAGGAGAAGTTTTTGAATTCTGACAGTCAGTCAGGTTCTTGGGTTGAAGAAGAGAGTTGGGAAAAGGAGAGTGTAAGGTGGTGAAGCCAAAGAAGTTAGAGAGTTCAGAGAGCTATTAGTGAAGAATAGCTAGAATAGTGATTATAAACAGATCCCAGGAAAAGGACTGTTTTGAAGTCAAAGGATTCTAGTCAGGAGGAAGTCTGCTAGTTTCCTGAGGGAGTTAAGAGTTTTATTGGAAACCAAGAACTGAACTGATTTAAAGAAACCAAATAAGCTTCAACTCATTCTTGCAACTGTTACAGTTAAGTGCCTGTTTTTTGAAAACTACACAAATAAACATCATTGTAAAACAAACATTTGCCTCGTTGTGCCTCCATTTGAAGAAGTATCCATAACATGTCAGGGAAACAGAATTCCCAGATTGGTGGCAGCAACTACTTAGAAGAATTTCAATAATATTCACCTCAGTGTTCTGCACCCTGAGTTCAAATTCAGCATAATCCAGCTTACTTACAATACACTGGTCAAATAATAACTAAAAATTCCTCAATAGTACAAGCTCCTAAGAATATCATTAATAGGCAGCAGCGGCCTGATGAATATTTTGCCTTTCTCCATTCCAAGTTAATTGCCCTAAGCCTTTACATATATTTTTGAACAACGTAGGGACTGTAAAGTAAAAAAAAAAAAAGTCATTACAAATGGCATCCAGAATGGGAGAAAGAACTATTGTCTGGCTGAAGCAAGTGTGGATGTTGAAAGGAGCAAGCTTGAATAGCATTGGGGAGCCATGAGGCTGCAAAGTCAATCAGTGAGGGTATCTGCATAGTGAGGGTATCTGCCTGGCCTCTGTTGCCTGGAGGCACCCTCTCTTTGGGAAGTGTTAAACTGGCAAGTGGTTGTTTGCTGTCTGGAATTCCCCTGTTTCTGAGTGGTGTTCTTTATTCACTGTCTTGATTCTGGTGTTCTCTTAATACTGGTAATCAGATTTTGTTCATTTTCATGATTTCCTCTTTTCTGTTGAAACATGAAAAGCGCTGCAGACCAATTTATCCATAGAAGTTTGCTATGGCAGAGCATTTGATGACTCAACCTCGACACAGAATATTATTTGAGAACACAGAAATGCTGGACCACTCTGACAACCACCATGTCAGACGACACAGAGAAGCCATTGAAATCCACAAGCACGTGGACAATTTCAACAGACAGGAGGAAACCAAGAACATGAACAAAATCCGGTTACCAGTATTAAAAAAACATCAGAATCAAGACAGTAAATAAAGAATACCACTCAGAAACAGGAGAATTCCAGACAGCAAACAACCAAATGCCAGTTAATACCTCCTAAACAAAGGATGCCTTCAGACACAACAGCTAGACTACCTCTATGCAGATACCCTCACTGATTGATTTTTGCAGCTGTAAGGCTACTCAATGCTAATCAAGCTTGCTAATGGCAACATTCACAGACAAAGATACTTTCTCCCACCCTGAACATTATTCCACAGGGATATATGTCCACTTGCTTCGTTACCTCTTTGCAGATACCCTCACTGACTGACTTTGCAAACTTCATGGCTACTCAGTGCTAATCAAGCTTGCTAATTGCAATATTCACATTTGCTTAAAAGAGGCAAGAGTTCTTTCTCTCACCCTGGACAGTATTCCAGAGATACAGACACACACACACCACTTGCTTCCCTGCCTCTATGCAGAGACTTTCACTGATTGACTTTGCAGTTGCAAGGCTGCTCAATGCTATGCAAGCTTGCTTGTTGTAACATTCACACTTGCTTCAACAGATAAGGGTTCTTTCTCCCACCCTGGACATTATTCCACAGGGATATATATACACTCATTTCACTGCCAACAAATTTCTGAGGATGGTTGCCAAGAATGCTACTGGAACATGGCCATACAGTCCTAAAAACTCACAGCAACCCATACATTCAATCACAGAATCATAGAATCATTGAGATGGTAGAGATCTCATGGGCCATCCAGTCCAACCCCCTGCCAAGAAGCAGGAATAAATAAATAAAATTATTTATTAAATAAATAAGATAAAATTCAGAATCCTAACAACTCAGAATGAAGGATATGAAGAAAAAAGTCTTCCAAATGGAAATGGTTTCCACAGCTAAAAGGGAGGAGATACTTAAGATGACCCTATTCTTTGTGGTGACATAAAATCTATATATATGAGGTAGAACATGACCCCCCCCCCCCAATAAAAGATAGCAACTTATAGTTTTGCTAAGGACAAGGACATCAGACTGGATAATAAGGGTTAAGTCTTGGTCAATTTACCAAGACACTAACAACAACAAAGACCCTTCCCATGTCAGATAGTGTGTACATTTAATCAAGGTTTTATGCCCTATGTTTCATATATAACAGAAGGTAACAGCTTTATTGCTGAGAAACCACCTCCCTTTACACCTCCCTGTGTTATGGGACATTTTTCCCTTCTGAAGGACTCTTAGAAACCTTTTGGAAACTTTACCTTCTCACGCCCCATGAACCTTTGGACTTTTTAAAACTTGTTCCTCTCCCCAGGCCCATGGGCTCTCAAAATGGCTTTATGAATTCCCAATGGACTTTGGTGGGTGGGGGAAAGTGGAGATGGGCTCTTTCTCTTTATATGAATGTACTCTTTGATTCCTTCCTATGCCTCCCCTTCCCATCCTATATAATATATAATGTATAAAACATGATATGCCACTCTCTGTGACCCCAGGAAGGGAGGTAATCTCCTGATTGAAAAGAACCTTGACAAAGAAAACTTTTGCATGGACAATACAATGGGCACCAATCTCGGGTCTCGGAGTCTGGCCGCTCGAGGGGTGTGCCCCCTTGGCATAGATAGTCATATCTCAACAGGACAAAGGGCCTTCGGAAAGCCACAATTTGTCCTGATCTGTTTACCCATTTAAGCTTCTCTCAACCGAAACTGCAAACCAGATTACTCTATTGTCCGCATATCCCGGCTCAAGGAAAATCTGGATTTTGGCCATCTCACCAGACCTCAATGTTGATTACCACCCCTCATCACAATAAGCTGGTCAGCTGGAAGGCCCCTGAGGACTCGCCGGCCACATGGACACCACATATTTCCATAATCCACTCAAGTTCTCATTGTTTCCCTCTCATCCCACCTCCCTCTCTCCCAATTGGCCAGGAGGCCGAAGTGGCATAAGCTCACCCATTGGCTAAGGCACTCAGGAGGCGGCCAAGCACCGAGCCAGCTGACGGGTGGGGAGCGGGAAATCCCACCCACCCTAAACGGTTCTGGCCCAAGCTACCTATCTGACCGCATCTCGGCCTATGAACCCACCAGGACTTTGAGATCTTCCGGGGAGGCCCTGCTCTTGATCCCGCCAGCGTCACAAGCACGGCTGGCGGGGACGAGAGATAGGGCCTTCTCGGTGGTGGCTCCCCGGCTGTGGAACGCCCTTCCCACAGATATTAGGTTAGCACCATCTCTAATGGCATTCCGCAAGAAAGTAAAGACCTGGTTATTTCAGCAGGCGTTCAAATAATTGTGCAATGACTGGTAATGACATAGGAATGGAACAATGGATGACGAATCTGGATCATGTTTTTAGTGATGAGACCTTAGTGAATGGTTATTATAGTAATTGTGTATTAATTGTGTATTAGATTAGGTTAGTAACTGCTTTATATTGGTGTTGAATATTGCTATGTCCTGTGTCTTGTGAACCGCCGTGAGTCGCCTCCGGGCTGAGAACAGCGGTATAGAAGTAAAGTAAAGTAAGTAAGTAAATAAATAAATAAATTCAAATCTGACAACTCTGTATATGTATAAAAAGGCTTTATTTTGTATTCAATGTATGTCTGCTTGACGAATGATCACTGTATGACATCCTTTCCAGCTGGATCGCAATAAACAACTCGGTGGCTTTTCTTCAACTTGGTGAGACCTTTTATTGGGAAAAATCAGGGAAAATATTGGGTGCTTCTTTCTGTCTCGCCAGGGCAACGAACTCTTTGATGAGTCTGATTGGTCTCTGCCTCCTGGCAAAGACCCCTAAATTTTTGCTCGATATCATATATATACACACACACACACACTTATACACACACACACAAAAGCAGATGGGCCAAGTGGACCAGAGAGGAGGACCGGAAGGGTTTCTTTGTGTGGAAATAACTGAGTGAAAATAGGATTAAATCTGATGGGAAGAAACCAAGCATTGTTTGATTGCCAAGCAACTTTGAAAAGAAGCGTCTCTGGAAAAAAATGTTTGGCTCGCCATGAATGCTTGGAGGTGTCACCAGAGATGGCTGGCATTCAAAGCGCGACGCATCCTCGCACCTTAAAGTCGCCACAAGCCGAGGCAGGTTGCTTCAAAAACAAAGGGGCTCTATCTTCTTTGGGACATCCCCTCCAAAAAGACTATCCTGGTGAAACATGTAGAAATCGAAGTCATTCTCATAAGGCTTGGTTTCCCTGTCTTTGGTTGCCTTTTGAGAAAATTTTGTTTGCCATTCTGAGAAAATGGGAAGGATTAATGAGAATAATTCCTGGACCCAGTGATCCTTGACAACTCTTGGCCTATTTCCAACCTCCACTTCCTGGGCAAGGTTTAGAGAAGGCATGGGCTGTTAGGAATTGTGGGAGTTGCAGTCCAAAACACCTGGAAGGCTGAAGTTTGCCCATGTCTGCTCTAGGGTGTGTAGTGCCTACTCAACTCCAGGGATTCTTGGATGAAACTGATTATCTTGACTCATGCAGTCTGGTTTTAGGCCTGGTTATGGAACAGAGACAGCTTTTGTCTCCTTGGTGGATGACCTCCTCAGAGAGCTAGACAGGGGGTGTGTGCCTCTGTTGGTTCTCTTGGATTTCTCAGCAGCTTTCAAGACCATGGTATTCTTCTGGCTCAGTTCTCTGAAATGGGTCTTGGGGGCAATGCTCCTTCCTGAAGGATCATACCCGGATGGTGATGCTGAGGGACACCTGCTCGGAACCCAGGCCATTGACATGTGGGGTCCCACAAGGGTTTGTTCTATCCCACATGCTCTTCAACATCTACATGAAACTGTTGGGTGAGGCCATCCGGAGTGTTGAAGTTCAGTGTCATCTGTACGCAAATGATATACAACTCTATTACTCATTTCCATCCCAAGCCAACAAAGCCCCCGAGTCCTGAACCAGTGCTTAACAGCCGTAAAGAGCTAAATGAGGGCTAACAAACTGAAACTTAATCCAGACAAAACAGACGTGCTTCTGGTCAGTCGCAAAGCCGATTGGAATATAGGGTGGCTACCTGTGCTGGATGGGTTCACACTCCTCCTGAAGACACAGATCCATAGTCTGGGGTCACCCTGGACTCAACACTGATGTTTGAAGCTCTGCTGTCAGTGGTGGCCAGGAGGGCCTTCGTGCAGTTAAAACTTGTGTACCAGCTGCAACTTTACCTCGAGAAGCCAGGTTTGGCCACAGTGGTCCATGCCTTGGTTACGTCAATATTGGATTACTGCAGCGCACTCTACATGGGGCCGCCTTTGAAGACGGCTTGGAAATTGCTGTTAGTACAAAGATCGACTGCCAAATTACAAACTGGGGCAAGCTACAGGGAACATACTGTCCTCTTTCTGGGCATAATATACTATGCCCCTACTAAAACAGCTCCACTGGCTTCCAACAATTTTCTGGGCTCAATTCAAGGTGCAGGTCATTACTTACAAAGCCCTATATGCTTCAGGTCCAACCTCTTTCTATGAACTGGTGTGGACTCTGCAATGGCAGGAAAGGCCCTTCTCTCGGTCCCACCACCATCTCAAGCGCAGTTGGTGGGGATGAGAGAGAGAGGGCCTTCTCTGTGGCAGCTCCCCAGCTCTGGAATATCCTCTGGAGATTAGGTTAGCCCCCACCCTTGAATCCTTCCAATACAGCCTGGACTCAGCACTGACGTTTGAAGCTCAGGTGTCGGTGGTGGCCAGGAGGGCCTTCGCACAGTTAAAACTCTTGTGCCATTTGCGACCGTACCTCAAAAAGCCTGACTTGGTCATGGTGGTCCATGCCTTAGTTACATCTTGAATGGATTATTGCAATGCACTCTGTGTGGGGCAGCCTGTGAAGATGGTCCGGAAGTTTTAATTATTACAAAGATTGGCAGCCAGACTGCTTACAAGGGCAGGTTGTAGGGAACATACTGCCCCACTCTTAAAGCAGCTGCAGTAGCTGCCAATTTACTTTCAGGCCCAATTCAAAGTGCAAGTTATTACCTACAAAGCCCAATACAGCTCGGGTCCTGCTGAAGGGGCTTGGCTCCTTTAAACCTCAGAAGCCCGTTTCCTAAAAGAGATTCCAAGGCGTGGAAATAAAATTCACAGAATTTTATTTTGCAAAATAAAAGACCTGTGGGTATCAAAATTATTTTGTTCCCATGCCCTTTCTGTCTTTCATCTTGTCTCCTGGAGCCCCTGGTGGCGCAGTGGGTTAAACCCCTGTGCCGGCAGGACTGAAGACTGACAGGTTGCAGGTTCGAATCCGGGGAGAGTGCAGATAAGCTCCCTCTATCAGCTCCAGCTCCCCAAGCGGGGACATGCGAGAAGCCTCCCACAAGGATGATAAAACATCAAAACATCTGGGTGTCCCCTGGGCAACGTCCTTGCAGACAGTCAATTCTCTCACACCAGTTGCAGTTCCTCAAGTCGATCCTGACACGACAAAAAAATAAATGAAAATATTGTCTCTTTCTCTCTTCATCCTGCACATGGAACCTTTGATCAGATGCTTATCAAAACAGTTCAAGAAAGTAAATGTCCCAATTACAGTCAATATATCAATATTCCATCTTGGCCTTTTGAAGCCTCATTCTGGGCCCAATCGATCAAAAAAAAAAAAACTACATCAAAAAGCCATTTCTAATTCCCACATCGAAGACTGCCCTGCTTGTGGCTTGACATTTACAATCATTCAGTTTATTCCCTTTTTGCATACCTAAGGAAGTGATTGGCTGTTTTATTGTTTTGCTTCTCTCCTTTCAACTGCCATTTGTTAGTGTTTGTGGGGTTTATTGGTGTTTATTGCTCCGTGGGTCTCTTCCTGTGTGTTTTCCCATGGCAGATTCCTCTAACACTAAGGAGACCAATTGATTTCTAAGGCTAAGGCTATGTATTTAATCAAACCTATTCATACTGACATGGTTCCATTGTATACAATAAAAACAATGGTTAAAATGTGTAAAAATTAATAAAAATGGAAGCAAGCTTAATCAGTTTGAACAAATAATATACAATGGAAGGGGGATAGAGGAATTTAAAAAATTGAAAGGAATAATTAGTAAAGTATGTAAGATAATATTTGAAATAAACAAAGGAAAAATAGAGAATAACACCCTCAAGGAGATCTAGGAAGAAGATTTAGGGATGAAAATAAATGAACTGGAGTGGTTATAATTATGGAGACAAAGACATTTGAAAAATTTATAAATTCAGATTAAAGAAAATTATTTCAAGTTAATATGGAAATGGTATCTAACACCAATAAGAATAGCAAATATAAATAAAAAGTATTAAAAAAATGCTGGAGAGGATGCCAACAATCGGGAACATATCTACACATGTGGTGGCAAGGTAAATATGTAAGTAATTTGGGGGGAAATAAAAATATATTAAAAAAATAATCAAGCCTATTCTTCATACTATTGCTATTTATTAATCAAATGAAATCAGGTTCCCCATTGTCCCCTTCACTGCCTATTTATGTGACCACATCTCTCCCTATGAACCTGTTCTGACTTTAAGTTCAGCAGAGGAGGCCCGCCTCTCCATCTCACCTTGATGAGGGACATCAGGAGCCCCCTGCCTCCAAGCTGATCTGACGTGCAGCAGGGATTTTTGCAGTTCCTGGATGTCCGATCGGGCTAGCATCGCTGGGAATGTGGCCACAGCAGCAGCTTCAAAAAGAGACTCTTTTTCTGCCTTGCTTTCTTCCTCTTGCCCTAACATTGTAACAAATCCCTAATAAAGTATCTTTTAATTGTAACTTTTCCCTCTCCATAGTGATACATTGTGTCCTTGACTGCTTCTAATTCTCTCCGGCATGAACTTTCCCTCTCCTGAGCCACAGATCGCTGTTGGCTCACCCGGGATGCGTTTCCAGCTTCCCGGGGAGGCCAAAACTGCGTTCCCCTGAACCGTGGATACGGAGACCCATGGGGCCCCTGTATCCACGGGTCAACAGATCGTTTCCAAACTGGTTCCATTCTTCTCCTAGACTAATTCTAAGCCTAACTGCTATCTCGCTATTTGCATTACAGACCCCTCCGCTCTGGGAATAACCTTTTTCACTTCAAAACTTCACGTGGAGACCAGCTGATTGAGATCCTTGCCTCAACATCATTCCTGCCATCGTCTTGTTGATGTCCAGAAGCCTGTTGACTCAGGGAACCTGATGCAGTCACCCCTTCGGACCTCCGGGAAGTGCAGGCCACCCTGGCCCCTCGATGAGATGGGATCTATAGTTTCCCCCCCCCCCCAAATGAATGGACCCCGATCCTCACCACCCTGCAGTGTTCCCAGTTCAAACTCTTTGAACTCTTAAGAACATTTCTCTTTTAATCCATGAATTCCTTTGGACTCTTATTAAACCTTTGCCCACTTTGGAGAACTTTTACAAAATTTTGGAAACTTTTTCCTTCAAACCCCCATGGACTCTCACTATGATTTATGAACTGTAAATGGACTCTGATGAGTGGGATGGACTAATATGATTTCTTTTCTCCTCTATATGAATGTATCCCCTATGGTCCTCATGCATGCCTCCCTTTCCCCCATATCTTTATATAAAATATAAAATATGAAATGCCACCTCTTCGTGAACCCAGCACCTCAGGGCTACAGGAAAAAACCTCACATTTCCTGAAGCCCTCTAAATCCCCTGACAAAAGGATTCAACAGAACCTCTTGCATGGACAATAAGACAATGGGCATAATCCTTCAGACCTCGGAGTAACCCAAGTTAGCCCATCTGAAGGATGTGCCCCCTGGCAGATTTAATAACTTCTCACAAAAGGTGACATCTCGCCTGCGGAGGATTTAGATGTCGCTACAGCTTCTTTCTTTGTTTCCGTTCCTCTGGTCAATACTACAGTCAGATATCATCACTAAAACCATATCCTGGACTTAAAGATTACAAAGGGCTGGCTTTCGAGTCAGACGAAGATGTATATTTCAAACACTCAGGACAATAGAAAAAGCCAGCTTGAGGACTTAAAAAGTTATTGCTAGCAATTATACAAATATTAAGTCACCTAATCCATTCATCTTTTTCTCCCGGTTCATTGTTTCCCACCTCCTTGCTCCCCATTGGCTGTGAGGCCAAAGCGGCGCTGGCTCTACGATTGGCTGAGGTGCAGCTAAGCCGGCAGCGCCTCCCCTCCAGCTGATGACTCCAACCAATCAGAGTGAAGCCGGCAAGGGGGGCGGGTGCGGGAAGTTTGAATGTGACAGCTCTGTTTATCTATTAAAATGTACTGTTTTGCCTTGTGCTTCATGTCAGCTTTGGCAAATGATTGCAGTTTGGCATCTGCTCCAACTGGAATGAAATAAAACAACTCGGTGGCATTTTCTTCATCTTTGGTGAGATTTATTTGGGAAAATCAGGGAAAAATTCTTTGGGTGCTTCTTTTTTGCCAGGGTCAAAACGGATCCTCTTTGGTTCTTGCTCGAGGGAGAGGGCCTTCTCAGTAGTGGCTGCCTGCTCTGGAATGCTCTTCCCAAGGAAATAAGGCAAGCACCCATCTTGTTAACTTTCAGGAAGAAGCTAAAAACTTGACGATTTAAGAGAGCTTTTGAGAATGCTAGACTGCATTGGAGACCATCAGACATAGGAATGGCTGGTTAAACGGTGATATATACTTAGATTGTTTTTACAGGACAAATAGTTTTTAAATTATTATTTATTAATACCTACGGTATTTTAAATTGCACTAAATGATAATTGGTTATTGCTATTGTTGTTTATCAAGTATGCTCATAATTTTTTATTATTACTTGTTGTAAGCTGCCCCAACTCGGGGAGAGGGGGCGGGGTAAAAAATAACATTGATTATTTATTTATAACCAGCTTGGGGACCCGGCAGTGCCTGGGTTATTTGAAAAAGGCATTGTTTGTTTTGGGAAATTTGGTAACATCAGTTTGGTAATGTATAAAGCTATTTATTTTAAAAATGCCAGTCTTTCCTTTTGTTTTTTTATGACTTCTCCCATTAGAAAATGCATAAGGATGTGGGTAAACTACAATTTTCAGAATCATGTGTCGATCCTTCCCAAACCCTGCCAGTATTCAAAGTTGGCTATGTTGGGTCTGTGTGCCAAGTCCAATACAGATCCATTGTTGGCTGGGTTCAGTGTTCTCTGGATAAGGGTGAACTACAACTCCCAGATTCCCAGGGAAATCACCCCAAACTCTGCCAGCATTCACAGTTGGCCTTGTTGGGTCTGTGTGACAAGTTTGGTCCAGATTCGTCATCAGCTGGGTTCAGTGCTCTCTGGATGTGGGTGAACTACAACCAGAGGCGGCTCAACACGGTACACAAATTACGCTTTTGCGTATAGTGCGCGTCTTGGGGGGGCACTCTTGAGGAGCTCTTGAGGTGCCCCTGCCCCAAAAACCACCAAGAGGCAGCTCGCTCTCCCTCCCTCCTTCCCTCACAAGTGCCCATTGGGCCTCTCCTCCTCCTCCTCATAGGGCAAGGGAGACAAAAATGCCAGTGTGCGTCCCTCTCCAGGTGTTAGGAAGTGCGCGGAGAAGGAGGGGCGATGCAGGGCGCGCACTTCCTAACGCCGGGAAAGGGACGTGCAGCAGTGTTGCCGGGCACATGGGAAAAGAGGCATGCACGAGGTCTCTTCCCACATGCCCAGCAACGCCAATGCGTGTCCCTTTCCCGGCGTTAGGAAGTGTGCGCCCTGCATCGCCCCTCCTTCTCCGCGCACTTCTTAACACTGGGAGAAGGACACACACTGGTGTTTTTGTCTCCCTTGGCCTGCGGGACTTGCCGCGCGCACCTCCCATTGGGCCGAGCCCTGCTGGCCCCACCCCCTTTCGCCCTGTGAGCCTCCAGAGGTGAGTAGAAGGCGCTCGGACCTAAATGGCCACGGCGGGGCTTTGCCTTTCGCACAGCTCTCAGACCGGGACAACAAGGGCTCGCCCTTTCAGGACCGAATTTCCCTTCTGAGTGGTCAATTTCTCCCACTTCCTGCTGTCTCACCCCTGTTCTTAACTAGGAATTGGATGTTTGGGACTGCCTGTAGTCTTTTTTAATGGGTGGGTTGTTGATTTAATCTTCGAGATGTGAAATAAGAGGGATTTGGGCAGTGTTGGCCCTTTTGCAATTGGCTGGTCACTATCTGAAACCATAGTGTTTTTTGAATGGATTGGAATATTGGGTTGCTGTGAGTTTGGCCATGTTCTAGAAGCATTCTTTCCTGACGTTTCGCCCATATCTGTGGCAGGCATCCTCAGAGGTTATGAGTTCTGTTGGAAACTAGACAAGTGAGGTTTATATATCTGTGGAATAACTACCAGGTACTGTTTACCCACAAGCATCAAGAAATTACATATATTAGAAACCAACTTTCTCATTACTTTCTTTTCAAGATCACCAGACTGGATCACAGCAACGCATGTCAGGGGACAGGTAGTGTGTGTGTGTGTGTGTGTGTGTCTTATATAATAAAATGTTCTGTGCATAATGAGTACCTTAAAAACAAAAGAACCAATGAACGAAATCACACCAAATTTGGCAACAAAACGTCTCACAACACAAGGAGTGACCATCACTCAAAAAATTATGATTTTGTCATTTGGGAGTTGTAGTTGCTGGGATTTATAGTTCACCTACAATCGAAGAGCATTCTGAACTCCATCAACAATGGAATTGAACCAAACTTGGCACACAGAACTCCCACGACCAACAGAAAATACTGGAAGGGTTTGGTGGGCATTGACCTTGAGTTTGGGAGTTGTAGTTCACCTACATCCAGAGAGCACTGTGGACTCAAACAATGATGGATCTGGACCAAACTTAGCACGAATATTCCATATGCCCAAATATGAACACAGATGGAGTTTAAGGGAAATAGACCTTGACATTTGGTAGTTGTAGTTGCTGGGATTTATAGTTCACCTACAATCAAAGAGCATTCTGAACTCCACCAATGATGGAATTCAACCAAACATGGCATACAGGACTTCTATGACTAACAGAACACACTGGAAGGGTTTGGTGGGCATTGACCTTGAGTTTGGGAGTTGTAGTTCACCTACATCCAGAGAGCACTGTGGACTCAAACAATGATGGATCTGGACCAAACTTGACACAAAAATTCCATATGCCTAAATATGAACACAGATGGAGTTTGGAGGAAATAGACCTTGACATTTGGGATTTGTAGTTACTGGGATTTATAGTTCACTACAATTAAAGAGCATTCTGAAACCCACAAACGACAGACATGGGGCAAACTTCCCACACAGAACCCCCATGACCAACAGAAAATACTTAAGGCCATCCAGTCCAACTCTCTTCACCAGGGTAAGAAAATGTAATCAGAGCCCTCCTGACAAAGACCCATCCAGTCATAAATATAGATAGATTGATATGATTCTCTCTCTCACACACAGATATAGTATCATAGATTTGAAAGAGACCCTTAAAGAAGGACTGTGATATGTTACATATTCCAGAGTAGACAAACCAGACACTCTCCACATCAACACTGACAAAGAAACAGCAAGAAATACTGTTTACTCACAAGCATAAAGGAATTACATATAACCAATTATCATAACAGTCATTAAAACAATACTCAGTCCACAAACCCATTGATAGAACCATAAAACCATATCCTCATACATATCATCTTGCCAATCCATTTCCAGTCAAAGTGCTGCTTTATGTTTATTGTCCGAAAGCCTGGTCCCAAAACCAAGATTTTAATTTCTTCCTGAACACCAGGAGGGATGGGGTCGATCATATTTCATTTGGAAGCGCATTCCACAGGCGGGGGGCTACAGCTGAGAAGGCCCTGTCTCTCTTCCCCACCAGCCGCGATGTTGGTGGGAGCGAGAGCAGGGCCTCCCCGGATTATCTTAAGTTACGAGGTGGGACATAGAGGCAAATGCGTTCGGACGAGTAAACTGGGCCAGAACTGTATAGAGCTTTATAGGTCAAAACCAGCAATTTGAATTGAGCTCGGAAGTGGACAGGCAGTCAGTGGAGCTGACACAACAAGGGGGTGGTATACTCCCTGTATGTAGCTCCTGTTAGTAATCTGGCTGCCACCCGTTGGACTAACTGCAGTTTCCGAACCGTCTTCAAAGGCAGCCCCGCGTAGAGTGCGTTGCAGTAATCTATTCGGGATGTGACCAGAGCGTGGGCCACCGTGGCCAGATCCCAAGGTACGGGCGCAGCTGGCGCACAAGTCTTAACTGTGCAAAAGCTCCCCTGGCCACCGCCGAAACCTGAGGTTCCAGGCTCAGCGATGAGTCCAGGATCACTCCCAAGATGCGAACCTGTGCCTTCAGGGGGAGTGTAACCCCATCCAACAAAGGTTGTAACCCTATGCCCTGTTTGGCCTTTCGACTGACCAGGAGGACCTCTGTCTTGTCAGGATTCCGTTTCAATTTGTTAGCCCTCATCCAGTCTGACACAGCAGCCAAGCACCGATTCAAAGTCTGGACGGCCTCCTTAGTAACAGGTGGGAAGGAGTGACAGATTTGGACGTCATCTGCATACAGATAACATCTTACTCCGAAACTCCGGATTATCTCCCCCAGCGGCTTCATGTAGATGTTAAATAACATCGGGGACAATACTGGACCCTGAGGGACTCCACAAGACAACGGCTGTGGAGTCAAACAGGTGTCACCCAATAACACCCTGTAGGACCGACCCTCCAGGAAGGACTGGAGCCACTGCAGAGCAGAGGCATCCCAGAAGGATACTGTGGTCAACGGTATCGAAGGCCGCTGAGAGGTCCAGCAGAACCAACAGGGACACACTCCCCCTGTCTAGCTCCCGGCGTAGATCATCTACTAAGGCGACCAAGGCTATCTCAGTTCCATGTCCTAGCCTAAAGCCAGACTGTGCCAGATCAAGATAATCAGTGTCTACCAAGAACCCCTGGAGTTGCGAGGCCACCACATGTTCCATGACTTTACCCAGGTAGGGGAGATTGGAAACTGGCTGATAGTTGACTAATTGCATGGGGTCCAGTGATGGTTTTTTCAACAGCGATTTTATAACAACCTGTTTTAGGCTGGCTGGAATCTTGCCTTCCTGTAAAGAGGCATTAACCACCACCTTAACCCACTCTGCCAAACCCCCTCTGGCTTCTTTGATTCAGCCAGGATGGGCAGGGGTCTATGATGCATGTGGTAGGCCTCGCTTCTCCAAGGATCTTGTCCATGTCCTCGAGCTGAACCAATTGAAACGAATCCATTAAAATCGGACAAGCAGATGCTCGTGTCACATCCTCAGAGACTGCCATTAAAGTGGTATTGAAATTGGAACAGATCAGAGCAACTTTGTCCGTGAAAAACCAAGCAAATTCTTCACAGTGATCTGTTGAGCTGTCTGGGATCTCGCTCTGCGGTGGATTTAATAGTCCTCTGACAACTCAGAACAGTTCCGCTGGACGGTTCATAGCAGACACAATATTGGCCACGATGGATGTTTTCTGTGCAGCCTTTATTGCTGCGTCATAGGTCCTTAGATAAGAACCCAGACGTGCTTGGGCTGATCTGCTCTGCTTCCGCCACCACACGCACTCTAGCCTCCTCTTATTTCGCTTCATCGCTGCCAGCTCCTCAGTGAACCAAGGAGCTGGTTTAGCTCGGTTACTCGAGAGGGGGCGTTCTGGAGCGAGCGTGTCTATAGCCCTGGTTATCTCCCTATCCCAGAGAGAGACCAGAGCCTCAACAGGATCACTTACCGAGGAGGCGGGAAAATCCCCAAGAGCCGTCAGGAATCCATCTGGATCCATAAGTCTCTTGGGGCGGACCATTTTAGTGGGTCCACCACCCCTGCGGAGGTGGAAAGGCGCAGTAAGTCTAAGCCTGATCAGGTGGTGGTCGGTCCATGGCAATGGAGTGATGGTCAGCTCCTCCACCCCACCACCTTCTTCCCATCCCTGACAGAAAACCAGATCTAACGTGTGTCCTGCACTGTGGGTGGGACCCGATACTATTTGGCACAGGCCCATGGTTGCCATGGCAGCCATGAAGTCCTGAGCTGCACCTGACAGGGTGGTTATCGGCATGAACGTTGAAGTCCCCCAGCACAATAAGCCGTTGAGACTCCAACACCAGGCCCGAGTCCACTCCGGCTAGCTCAGGTAGGGAGACTGTAGTGCAGCGGGGTGGCCAGTACTCTAACAGAATCCCTACCCTGTCCCGGTCACCGACCCTCAGACCAACACATTTGAACATGGTTGACTGCGGCACCTGGTCAGGGGGATGGAATCCTTATAGGCAACTGTGACACCACCTCCCCGCCCCGCCGTCTCGACTGGTGCTGTATGGAGTAACCTGGTGGACAAAGCTGGGAGAGATTAACCCCCCCCAGCCTTGTCCAGCCAGGTCTCCGGGTTCTTAATTGATCTTCTTCATGCGGTCTAATTCCTCTTCAAAATGATCAAATCTGGTAGCCAACCACATAGGCTTCTGATACATGTCAGTTCATCCTCTGGGACAGTTTTATTACCTGCTTTTCCCAACATAAAACCGAATCCCTCTCCTTCTCCGCATGTCACTGCAGCTCACCGCAAATATGGAGAGTTTATTTGCATTGCGGTAATAAGATATAATTATGTAAAGAAACACTCGTCCGGCTGCTGGTCTCGCTCAAAGGCACGCGGGCGACTGCCAAAAGCTGTGGGAAGGGGGTCGTATCACGATCCCACTGTTTACGTTCAGTTGGATTTAGGCCTATTTCCCCAAACTTTGCCTATTGGGAGAAGCAGGGACCCAGTCTCAACTGCATCTCTGTCATTCCAATGTAAGGCTTTTCTATCTCTTTCTCCATGAATCTGTTACTGAACTTGACAGTGGGCTAGACCAGGATGTTCCTTCCCCGTCTCTGCCTTTAGCCTTCTGTGTCCAAATTCAGCCCTGCATTCCATTTTAAAATTAATTCCAGCATTCCAGGAAAATGGTTTGCTGCTGTTTTTCATTCTTCCCGTTTCATGTGTCTTCCTTTTATGTTTCCCCTCCACGGGAAGATCATAGCAAAGGACTTCTGGGAACACGGTGCTATGGTTAAGTCCACAATTTAATCCATTGTTCTATGTCCCGGTCTCCTGAGTAGCAGAACATAAGCTTACTCAATAGAACATCCTTTTGAATATTCAAATATGGCTTGATTTTAACCTTCTCTTCTCCAAACTCAACATCTTCAGATACCCAACATATTCCTCATAGAGATTCATGGTTTCCAGACCTTTTCCCGTTTCTGAATACTTTCCATCTTGTCCAGATCCTTCTTAAATTGCATCTTCAGCAGCCTTCGATACCATCAACCATGGTGGTATTATTATTATTATTATTATTATTATTATTATTAATGACCATGGTATCCTTCTGGGTCACCTGGCTGGGATGGAGCTTGGGGGCACTGTTTTGCTGTGGCTCCACTCCTTCCTGAAAGGACGGACCGAGAAGGTGCTGTTGGGGGACACCTGCTCGTCCCCACAGCCGTTGACTTGTGCGGTCCCGCAGGGCTCAGGATTGTCCCCCATGTTGTTTAACATCTACATGAAGCCAATGGGAAAGATCATCCAGAGTTTTGGAGTTCGGTGCCATCTGTACCGCAGTAGCACAGCGGTTAAAACCACTATCTGCAGGAAAGGTTGCTGACCTTTCAACAGTTTGAAGCCGCGAGTTAGGGTGAGCTCCTGACTATTAGCCCTAGCTTCTGCCTACCCAACAGTTTGAAAGCATGCATGCAATGCAAGTAGATCAATAGGTAATGCCTTGGCGGGAAGGTAAAAGGGCACCCCATGCAGACATGCCAGCAGACTGCAGGCTCCTTTGGCATGGAAAATGGAACAAGAGCACCTTCCCATGGCCAGAAGTTGAGCATTGTCTCCAGACACCAGAGATGGAAAAAGGGACGGTCTTTACCTTATCTGTGTATTTTATATTGTTGTTCATGTAAAAAGGCATTTAATGTTTGTTTTATATATGTACTGCAATCCTCTCTGAGTCCCTCCAGGGAAATAAAGCAGAATATAAATAAAGCGTATTATTATTCTTATGTATGTAGCTGACACTCAACTTTACTACTCATTTCCACCAAAAGCCAAGGAAGCAGCCCAGACCCTGAACCAGTGCCTGGCAGGTGTTGTGGGTTGGATGAGGATGAACAAATTGAAACTGAATCCAGACAAGACAGAGGTCATTCTGGTCAGTCGTAAGACAAATCAGGGTATAGGGTGTCAACCTATACTGGATGGGGGTCACACTCCCCCTGAAGACACAAGTGCGCAGTTTGGGTGTTCTCCTGGATTCATTGATAAGCCTGGAGTGGAAGCCCAGGTGTTGGCAGTGGCCAGGAGGGCCTTTGCACAGTTAAAACTTGTGTGCTTGTGTGCCAGCTGCAACCATACCTTGAGAAGCCAGATTTGGCTATGGTGGTCCACGCCTTAGTTACATCCCATTTAGACAACTGTAACAGGCTCTATGTGGGACTGCCCTTGAAAAAGTGCCTGGAAACTAGTTCAGAGATCTGTAGCCAGGTTATTGATAGGTGCAATAATAATATTAATTATTATTATTTATTTATATTCCGCCCTTCTCTCCTTGGGGACTCAGAGTGGATTACAGTGTAAACAGATACCGGCAAACATTCAATGCATTGTTACAATACAATGATACACACAAAGACTAACAAAGTCAGAGGCTTCTCCTTTCATTTCCGGCTTTGGAGGCAGTGTTCATCTCTGGCTCTGGCGGAGGTGCTGTTCTCTATTGTCAAACCACGGATCCTGCGATGTCACATCCTGGTCGTGTGACCGGCATGACTACTTGAGGTGTCTTACACCTTTCCCGCCGAAGCGGTACCTACTAATCTACTCACATTTGCATGTTTTCAAATTGCCAGGTTGGCAGGAGCTGGGCTAACAGTGGGAGCTCACCCCATCCCATGGATTTGAACTGCTAACCCTCAGGTCAGCAGTTCAGTGGCACAAGGGTTTAACCCATGGTGCCACTGCGGCCCAGGGAGTGTACCACCAGGGTGCTGAACCCAGGGAGTGTACCACTCCTGTTACAGCACCTATACCGGCTGCCAATATGTTTCTGAGCCTTATTCAAGATGCCAGTTTTGACCTTTAAAGCTCTAAACCAGTGGTTCTCAACCTGGGGTCCCCAGATGTTTTTGCCCTACAACTCCCAGAAATCCCAGTCAGTTTACCAGCTCCTAGGATTTCTGAGAGTTGAAGGCCAAAAATATCTGGGGATCCTAGGTTGAGAACCACTGCAAACGGTTCAGGCCCAACTTACCCATCTGACTGCATCTCCTCATACCAATCCACCCGAACTTTAAGATCTTCCTGAGAGACCCTCCTCTTGCTGCTGCTATCCTCGTAAATGCAGTTGGCAATGATGTGAGAGAGGGCCTTCTCGGGGAGCCCCGACCCTTTGGAACTCCCTCCCCATTGAGATTAAAACAGCCCCTTCCCTGACATCTTTTTAAAAACAGCTGAAGAACTTCCTGTCCAAGCAAGCATTTAATGAATGTGACAGCGCGAGTGGCACCACCTATGTATAGAACTGTTAGTTGCAAGATTTAAACTGTTGTATCATGCTTAATCCTGCCCCTTTTACCCTGCTTATGTATAGTTGTATGGATTGGTTACTTATAGCTGTCAATCAGTACTGTTTGGCTCCACCTCTTCCTGCAGGAGGTGAGTGCTTCCCTTTTCTTTCTCATTCTGCCATCAGAGTTCCTACGATATGGACCTGAGTAAAAGACTTGATTCTAAAGGACCCTGATTTAAGTTACCTCTTAGCACCAGTTCTGAGGTTTTTTACCCCTGGGACTCATGCTTTATGTCCAGATCATCCTGGACAATTATTGAGGAGACCCAGGCGCCTTCAAGCCGGTTCTTTTGGTACCAAAGGAAGATCCTGAATCTTCAAAACATAGGCCATCTGAACTGGGGTTGTGGTTTGCTCCAGCATTCACAGCCATTGAGGAAAGAGGAAACTTGGTGAGGCTTCTCAGCTTCAAACCCCTTGGACCCAGGACTAATTGAGACTGTAACATATGTTTTCCTTCACCCCTCTAAAGTTTTCCAGCTCATTGCTTTGAAGAAATGACTTTGTGATAAATAAAACTTATTTTGAGCTATTTACAGCGTTTTGGGTTTTTGGGAGTTCTAGTTTCCTATAGGAGGGCAAGAAGCAATCCCCTGGGGGAAAGATGCCACGTTCATCCCTCCTTTATTGAGAATAATAGCGCAACGGCACAGTAAAGAAATTTAATTTGGAATGACAGGAAGGCTAACTTTCAGTGAGTCGAGTGAAGTGTATTATTTGAACTGATGAGTTCCTTCAATAATTGTATTTGTTAAATGCTTTAAGAATGCTCATTTATTTTTTATTTTAAAGGTGCTTTTATTGTTAGATGTATGGATGATTTGTATTGTTTTCAAAATGTTATGAGCTGCTTTGAGTCATGATCTCTATCTCATGCCATCCAACTATCCACCTTTCTGACACAGAGCACATGGTCCCATGGGCTAAAAGGGACCATAGGAACAATATGAACTAGTCATAAAAGTCCATTGCCCCAACGTGGGGGGAAAGTGGACTCTGGAATGTGGAAAGGGGCTAGCTCCAGGTGCCAGGATTCTTGAGTGAATATGATATTGTAGCTAGGCCTATACTGATGGGCGGCAGTGCGAGACTCTTGTATTCCAAACAAGAAAGACCTTGGTATCAGCAGCCCTTGTATCTGCATGTTCTTTCAGAGAAGACGAATCCACAGCAACACAAGTTGGAACTGAGAAGCCTTACAGTTTGTTCAGAATCCTGTACTCTCTCTAGCTTCTGCCTACACCAACATGGAGGGAAGAGAGAGGGTACGACACCACCGGGAACTAACTTGGGACATTTCGGGGGAAGAAGCAAGCTCCGAAGGAAGAGAGATGACAGGTTCTCACGCCCCTCTGGGTGCAGCAGCCTCCCCAACAATGACCAGCCGCTGGCAGGTCACACTGACTCAGCCGAAAGTCTTTCACAGAGCCAGGCCGAAAACAGGCTAGGAGTATGGCCCTCCCTACTCGACGGGCAGCCAAGAAGTGCAGGAGATGAGCAAGAATTGGCGCAAGTGAAGGAGCTGCTCCATTCCTTGCTCCTAGGACAATAAGGCAGCCCCGGGGGGGGGGGGGGCAGAACACTATCCCTGGCCTTCCAGCGGCCGCTCCTTCTCTGCAGGTAACCTCCCCGGGCCTTACAGCATCAGCCCCTTTCCCCCATCGGCAGAAGATTGAGGAAGAGGGGGCAGGGCCCAGCCGCAGCACAAAGGGGAGATGAAGCTCCGAACCACCTTTGACGGGGACCCAGATATATTGCCCTTCTTTTTGACAAGAGCAGCTTCCTTCATGACCAAGTGAGCAGGCTGTTTTGCAGACAAAACGGACAAGGTCCAACATGTGGCTGACCAGCTGGAGGGCACGGCAGCTGAGTGGCCCCTGGCCCTGTATGACATTAGTGCCCCAGAGTTGAACATCTTGGATACTTTCATGCTGGCCCTGAGGTCACACTTCAGGGATCCCCTCCGCAAAGACAAGACCAGGGCAAAACTGATGAGCCTGAGGCAAGGCGCCCACCCCATTCAGGACTTTGCCTTGGAGTTCATAAGACTGGCCTCACAGCTCCCTGAATGGAATGAAACCTTCAGGATCCATGTGTTCAAGGACGGCTTGAGACCAGACCTGTTGGAATGGGTGCTTGCCATCTGGTTGGATGCAGCTGGCAAAGGAGAGATGGTAAAGGAAGAAATCAAAAGAGCCCACCAAAACAGCCCAGGCCCACCAGAAGCACAAGGAAGAGGTAGAAGCTGGGCTTTAGCCTACGGTGTGGCGGTGAGGGGCATTTGGTTGGCTCCTGCTCAGGAAGCAGAAGGAAACCTGTAGGGTGCAAACCAGGAGAAAGCCAGCAGAAGGGGAACCTGAACCAGGGGAGAAAGAACAAGGCTACAGCACTGACAGCAAAGCAGCAGAAACAGCCAGCCTCCCCCCTCTTGCAGACCCCCAGGACGACTCATCAGACAATGGAGAGCTCTTGGGAAATTAGGCTTGCCTGGAGTAATGCATGTCGGCATCCAGGGAGCAGGAGAATAGCGCACCAAAGCGGCAGAGACTGGCAGCAACCCTTCCCCACGCCAGCCAGCAAGGAAGCGTGGCACCAACTCCCCCTTGTGGCTGGAAGTGCGGCTGAGTAAGGAGGGGATGCACAAAATCCATAATGAAGCCAGAGACAGCTGTTAGGATGGGATTGGCCAAGGTAAAGCTCTGCTTCCCCATAACCTTTGTGCAAATGGATGGGAGCAGGATGGATTCTGTAAATATAAAACTGAATGTGTTTTCCTCGTGGTGGGAGAGCATCGGGAGGCTATCTCTTTCATTATCGCACCCACAGCCAGATTTTCCTTAGTCCTAGATTTAGATTGGCTGAAATTTCAAAAACCCATGGTGAAATGGAGGGAAGGGAAAATAAGTTTCACAGATCCTGCTTGTAAGGCTCATGGGCAAGATAAATGCCAGCCTCCAGCAGACTTGAGTGCAAGGGAGTGGGGAAGGGCTGCTACTAAAAATCCATCTTTTTAGGCTGAATCAGAAGGATTTAATTATGGGGACTTACCTAATCTCTTTGGGAGGGTATTCCAGAGCCGGGGAGCCGCCACAGAGAAGGCCCTCTCTCTCGTCCCCACCAACCATACTTGAGATGGTGATGGGACCGAGAGAAGGGCCTCCCCTGCTGATCTCAGAGTCCATGCTGGTTCATAGAAAGAGATGTGGTCTCGAAGATAGGTTGGACCCGAAGCATAATAGGGCTTTGTAGGTAATGACCTGCAACTTGAATTGAGCCCGGAAAATTGTTGGGAGCCGGTCAAACTGTTTTAGTAGGACCATAGTATGTTCCCTGTAGCTCGCCTCAGTTAGTAATTGGACAGATGATCTTTGTACTAACTGCAATTTCCGAGCCATCTTCAAAGGCAGCCCCACGTACAGTGCGCTGCAGTAATCCAATCTTGATGTAACCAAGGTATGGACCACCGTGGCCAAATCTGGCTTCTTGAGGTATAGTTGCAGCTGGTGCACAAGTTTTAACTATGCGAAGGCTCTCCTGGCCACCGCCGACACATGAGCTTCAAGCATCAGCGCTGAGTCCAAGAGGACCTCCAGACTGCAGACCTATGTCCTCAGGGGGAGTGTGACCCCATCAAGCACAGGTTGCCACCCTATACCCCAATCTGCCTTGCAACTGACCAGGAGGACCTCTGTCTTGTCTGGATTGAGCCTCAATGTATTAGTCCTCATCCAGTCTATCATGGCTGCCAGTCACTGGTCCAGGATCTGGAGGGAGGGGGGGGGGGGTTCCTTGGAATTTGGTAGAAAGGAGTAATAGAGTTGAGTGTCATCTGCATACAGGTGGCACCCATAATATTATATTTTATTAATGATAAAATATATTTTATTACATTTATTATGTGTTTGAAATATATTATTATATTTATTGGGTACACTTATATATATATATTATTAATATATAAATTGTTATTCTTTATTTGAAATATATTATATTACTTTATTTATTGAGTACACTATTGAAATAGAGCAGTTTGGAGCAGCTGCAGATAGTGAGATCCGTGCCGCAGACAGCCAGAACCTGAGACCGAGAGCCAAGCCCGTTAAGAGATGAATGGCTCTAGTGCTCAGCTAGCCTGTGGATCCGTGTGCTTGGCGAACATAAGGAAGTCCAATCTGACAAAAGAATGCTCACCAAGTTGGAGAACAGTCATCGAAGATTTTATTGAGTGATGACAGCTTGCTGTAGCCTGCTCAAGATAAGCTACGATACATAACACACTAAAACATGCACTTTTATACATTTTTCAGGTTCAAAATTCCCCCTGCTCCCAGCTTCGCTGTGATTGGCTGAGCCAGCATGACATCAGTGGGGGCTCCCTGAAGAGGCAGGAGTTTGGCACACCTCAGCCAATGGGAGGGCGGCAGCTGCCTCTGATGTAGATTTCCCGCTGTCCAATGGTTGGAGAGGAGCTGGCAGGTCTCAGAACAATGGGGAAGGGGATGTCTGGCAATGGGATTAAATATCCCTGATGTGCAAACACAATGACCCTAATGGGTCTTCCGAAACCTTTCTTGTCCCTTATGTATTCAGTCCTGATTGAGCCCAGTGCCCTGAGCACCGGACTCCCGTGCAGGTTCCAGAAGGAAGTATTGTCCATATATAGGTTCAAAGGCTGGAAATAAAAAAAAAGGGAAATAGCCTTTCCAAAGGCAGTGACATGGTTTCTCGTGACTGTGAACTTCATACCAGGTTGATAAATGTCACGTATTATCCAAGCAGCAACACAAAGGCCATTTGGTCCTCCAGGGCTCCGGTTGACCTCTGTGTCACCTGGGTCTTATGGATTGCATGGAGGTAGCTGATTGAATCCAATCAAATGCAAATGAAGCCTGGCAAGATGTTGGCTGATCTTCCAAGGACAGGAAAAATGCGGGGAAAGGTCATTGCAAGGCTAGGTTGGCAACTTCTCCAATAATTTTATAAAGTGATACAAAAGCATAAACAAGATTATACATATACACACACGAGGGACCATGGTTGCAGGGGTATCCTCACTGGAAACCTGGTTCCCATGGGTTGGGGGTTTACATATGGATTGAGGTACGCAAGGTTCTTTAAGGAGCTTCTATCTCCCTTGGTCCTCTCATAGGGAAGAAAAATAAACAAATACTGTGGGGAGACGGAAGGGGAGACATGCACATGAGGGTCTCATGGGTCAGAGTGGCCCATGGGCTCTGGGAAATATACACGGGGGATCAGTGGGTCTGTGGGGACTTCTAAGGTCCTCAGGCCCAACTTGGGTTCAAACACTACTGGTGGGATCAATGTCTCGGTTCTAGATAAGGGATTATGGGTTAGATAGTTAGTTGGGGAAAGGAAAGGTTGGAGGGGCAATCAGGAAGATCCAGAGCTCCTAGGGGGTTGTAGGTTTGGTGAGGGGTGTGGAGAGGTCCAGGGGACCCCTGGCACACAAGATTGTGAATACAGGGGAACAGTGGGCCTCTGTATTTGTGGTTTAAGGGGGCGCAGCTCATGGGCCCCAGTGGGGTCAGGGTTTGGCTTTATATGTTTTAAATCGGGGGTCCTCAAACTAAGGCCCGGGGGCCGGATGCGGCCCTCCGAGGTCATTTACCTGGCCCTCGCTCAGGGTCAACCTAAGTCTGAAACGACTTGAAAGCACATAACAACAACAATCCTATCTCATCAGCCAAAAGCAGGGCCATACTTCCCATTGAAATACTAATCTATATATATAAAAAACTTAAGGGCGTAATTAGGCGTTCAAAAACGGAGAAACCACCGGACGAAATCTCACCAAATTTGGCCTGCTAATACCTCTTCCCCCAAGGTATGACCAACAACCCTCAAAACACCAATACGCAACAATACAAACTCACAATACCCTAAAAACACGGAGCATGCGCAGAGGCCTTGGGAGGAATACGATGAGGAGGAAGAACTCCATTTCCCAGCTTCCCCCGTGCCCAAGTCTCCCTCCACATGTGCACTGCTGCCTGCCTGCCTCCCTCTACCCCATCGCTCCCGCCGCTGCGTGGTTAGCGGGTGACGTCACAGGCGGGAAGAGCAAGATGGCGGGAGAGGTAAACAAACCCGGCTGGGCCTGGGAGGCTTTGCCCATCTGCTCATCTCGGGGCCAAATCGTGGCCGCCGTAAGGACAAGCGCTTTCCTGTTGGTCTCAGGACAGACAGGGAGCAGGAAGACCACCCAGCTCCCCAAGTACCTCTTGGAGGAAGGTGAGCTGCTCCGTGGTGATCTGCTACCAGGCTCAATTCAAAGTGCTGGCGTTGGCCTTTAAAGCCCTAAACGGTTCCGGCCCAAGCTACCTATCCGACCGCATCTCTGCCTATGAACCCACCAGGACTTTGAGATCTTCTGGGGAGGCCCTGCTCTCGATCCCGCCTGCTTCTCAAGCACGGCTGGCGGGGACGAGAGATAGGGCCTTCTCAGTGGTGGCTCCTCGGCTGTGGAACGCTCTTCCTACGGACATTAGACTAGCACCATCTCTAATGGTATTCCGCAAAAAAGTGAAGACCTGGCTGTTTGAGCAGGCGTTCGAATAATTAGTGCAATGATTGGTTAATGAACACTGGAATGGAACAATGGATGACGAATCTGGAACATGTTTTTGATGACGAGACGACAGTGAATGGGTATTGTAGTAACTGTTTATTAATTGTGTAATGTGTTAGGTTGTTAACTGTTTTTATACTGTAGCACTGAATTTTTTCTGTTCGTATTTGTTGTGAACCGCTGTGAGTCGCCTTCGGGCTGAGAACAGCGGTATATAAGTAAGGTAAATA
The DNA here is from genome assembly GCF_037176765.1 of Anolis sagrei. Classification (NCBI taxonomy): domain Eukaryota; kingdom Metazoa; phylum Chordata; class Lepidosauria; order Squamata; family Anolidae; genus Anolis; species Anolis sagrei. Next base: position 28,600,417 of record NC_090034.1, on the reverse strand, counting down.
AATAAATAAATAAATAAATAAATAAATAAATGGGCCTCCTTCTCCCACATCCTAGGCCTTCACATGGCCTTCTGGTAACCTCCAATGCTCTTCCTAGGGGCACTGCTACTCCTCACGTCCTTTCATAGGTGTTTCATGGCTTCAGCACATATTTTTAATTAATAATAATAGCAATTCTTATTATTGTACTCCTTGCCTGCCTCTCTTTGTGGCTGGAGGTGGGTTACAGAATAATGCAAACACACAAACCTTGAAAATGCTGCAAACAATATGTGTTTCTATAAAATACACATCCAAAGGCACACAAAAGAGATTAAACCACAGGCACGCCTTCATTTTTATTATAATCAAATTATTATTATATTGGGTTCTTGTAGATTTTTTCAGGCTATATGGCCATGTTCCAGAGGCATTCTCTCCTGACATTTCGCCTGCATCTGTGGCAAGCATCCTCGAACATGACCATATAGCCCCCCCCCCCCAAAACCAACAACAATCCGGTGATTCCAGTCATGAAAGCCTTATATATTATTATATTATTAT